>NW_017306945.1:324518-359191 GCF_000935625.1 Nanorana parkeri | reverse complement strand
TTCGTCTGTGGGACTTTTTTTTTTTTTTTTTTTTTTTTTACAGCCTGTTTAAAAATATGACCTATTGGTTCCTGCACCAAGCACAATTTTCTCAAACCCCTTTCCTTTCTCCTCCACCATTGATGGGAGCAACCTAAGGATTCCTCAGTGCCTTGGGCCTTGCAGAAAGCATGCTGCCTGACCTACTTGTTCCAGGGCACTGGGATAATTTTATCTCAATCCCAAGGACTTTAATATTAGGGTTGTTGTCTAATTTGCCATAGATCCCCTGATCTTTTGCCCTTACAGGACTACAACTTACCATTTCCCTTGATGCAACCTTGCTGGAACTTAATTCTGGAGTCAGGCATTTTCTTGTTTAACCCCTCCTATCCAAAACTGCTTTTAAAAGTGTCCAGAGGTCTTCTGAGTTCCCCAGTGAATGATTGTAGAAAAGGTTATTTTTTAAATTTTGTTTCTCCTGTAAAATCCCTTTTTTTAGGAGCTCACGGGATATATAGATTCTGTTATTCTGTGCTGATTGTCTGCTTTGTTACTATAGCCTGTAGTTACTTTAATTATTTTCTGGTACTTCTTGCTACTCCTAAGCGTGTACAGAGGGGTGTAGCCCACATGGGGAGGAGCGATGCCTTTCTGCTTATACAATCTTCTGCTTGTCCAACCTTCTAGGGGCAGGGTAAAACCTGTGATCTGCTGTTTACCCAAAAGAACTATTAAAAAATTGATTTATTTTTTTCCTTGTGTACAAAATTTAAAAAAAAATAATTTAATTCAATAACATACGTTAATAAGATTATTCACACTAAGGTGCTTCCAGTCAGTATACAGCTAAAAGCATTAGAAAGGCTACAGGTTCTCCCTGCAGGAAAATATATAACTCTTAGATACCCGAGTCAGAGAATCATCCTCTCTGGCATCATCCATCCACAAAGATTCTGACAAGCTCTCATAATGTCTTTTAATCACTACTGTCCTGCCCGCATATCATGTCTATGCCATATGTATTGATTGTTAGCTATGCCATGATTTTTTGAAAAACCTTTAATAAAACTTTCAATGAGAAAAAAGAGGATACATTCGTTTTTTGGCAAGGTTTATGATCTTGTTTTGTTTTCCAATGAAGTTTTATGTATGTAAATGTCTTTTTAACAAGGTAACTTCAGTGTGCTTCTACGCGAGTTGGTAGCTGAATTCACCTTGACTGATAACTCTTCCAACACTACTACGTCGCTTCTTCGTTCTCTGTGCCACTACGATGACAGTGTTTTGCTGGGCTCCTGGCTCCAAGAGACTGACCACAAATCCATTGAGGACCAGGCAAGGCTGTTAATATTAGTAGTACCTTTCCACGGTTTCTTGATGTATGTTTTTAGCATATACAGTACCCATTTCAAAACCGCTGTTTAACTTGAGCTTAACATGTTGTTTAGCTTCAACCCAACAGTGCATCTGGTAGCGGAGCTCTGGAGCATGACCCATCCTCCATCTACCTGCGCATCCCAGTTGGTGAAGCTGTGCCAGGTCCTCTTCCTCTGGGGGTTTCTGTCATTGATGCCTCTGTGGCTCTCTTTGGAGTCGTGTTTCCTCATGTGTCATTTAAGCACAGGTCAGTGTTACTTTTCACTGTATGATAGATTACTGATAAGTAAGATCTGTCCTGCATATCATTTTGGTTACAAATGTATGTCTGGGCATAAAAACATAGTACATCTCTGCACTATATAAACATTTCCCAAATGTTTTGTCTCCTAAAAATTTTCATAGTACAGAAAAATACCTTTTGATTCTGCCAGATGTTCAGTGCGTTTCTAACTTCCTTCAGTGAACTGACATTGCTGGCGTGCTTGAAATTATGATACTCGAAGAGGACTTCGATATAGTGGGTATATCGGAGACCTGGCTAGACGGCACACATGATTGGGCTACTAATTATAGAGCGGTATAACCTATTCAGGAGGGACAGATGTGGGAGAAAGGGGGGGGGTTGCATTTACGTCAACTATCTAAATATGCATATAAGGGACGATATCATGTCAAACAGTGGAGAAGATGTGGAGACCTTATGGCAAGAGCTCGATATGGCGGACCCTAGCCGTAAACGTATTGTGGGTATTTGCTATAAGCCTCCGAATATAGGGGAGGAGGGGTTATGAGACAAGGCTTTTGACCTTAAACATGTTTACGCTGGAATTAAGGAGATTAAGGGAGGATATGATTTTCATGTACAAGATGTTCAATGGTGACAGCAACATTGGCAACAAACTGTTTGAGATTAACTCCATTACAAAGACTAGAGGCCACCACCTAAAGTTGGTGGAGAAAAAATTCCAGCACAATGGGCGAAGAGGGTTCTTTACAGTAAGAGCGGTTAAGGTCTGGAACTCACTGCCATCGGCAGTGATTTCAACCAAGAATGTAGATTTGTTCAAGAAACGTTTGGACGATTTCTTGAGGGACTGTAATATCCAGGGATACCAGTATCCCTAAGAATGAGATGATGCGTGGACCTATATGGGTTGGACTTGATGGACGTATGTCTTTATTCAACCCCAAATACTATGTAACAAGGGAGGACTCAGGCAGGGCTGACAGCACTACTTGGGATTTTAGTGCTGTAGTGTGAAACAGCTTTTATTACTGCAACACCACACATCACTGTAACATCATCACCAGGCTTGTCAATTTCTTGCAAAGGCTCTGCTTGGAGATCAGTTCCTGTGGATGCAGTCATGTCACCAGAACCGCTTTGTTTTGCTCGGAAAGAAATGCATAGGGAGTGGGACAGGGAGGGGGTAGACAGAGTTTTGTAGTCCAGCAGGCAGGACTGACCATTCTGCTTCAGCTTTTAGTGCAGCAGGGGCCCTGTGTTGTCAGCCCAAAAAGGAAGTTAGGCGCATACTGGATTTCAGACCAACTGGCATTTTTCTTTAATTGCAGCATTGTAAACGGATAAAACATGAGGAAATGTGCTTGTATTAGACAGATATACATAATAGGAAGTGTTACCCTCTAAATCAGTGGTGGCGAACCATGGCACTCCAGCTGTGCCAAAACTACAAATCCCAACATGCATCTGCCTCTGGGAGTTATGTCTGTGGCTGTCAGAGCCTTGCAATGGCTCATGGGACTTGTAGTTCCAAAACAGCTGGAGTGCCAAGGTTCGCCACCACTGCTCTAAATGTATCAAATTATAATAATGAATGTGCTACTCTTCAACTAGAACAGTCAAATAAATAAACAAATCTCTATAATATATAAGTGCTAAACAATACATGCAATCAAAGTGTTCGCAATTTATTTTTCTTGTACATATCAATCCTTAATAAATATCCCTCTGGAAAGTTCAATCATATCTTCCGTGTTCAGATGTACACACTCTTTATCCTTCCACATCCCTCTTTATCCTGACAGTGACATTGTATGCCACCTAACCACTATTGGCTTTTAGAGAAAAAAATTAATACAATGTTGGCTTTTAGTTTTAGGCTGAAAAGTACAGAGACATGTATGAAATCCTAGGGATGTGAGGTGTTTCCAAATGTATTTTAATGCATTTTTTTAGCTGTGCTATTTTTCTAAAAAACAACAATAATAATAATCAAAACTGGGGAAAATTTGTTTTTGTTTTGTTTTTTTTAATGTTTTTTTCCTCATTCTTTTTATATTTTAGTCATCATAAGTGAAGTATTAGGGCTGTATATTTATATCACATATGTGTGCCTATCTGTCCTCTAAAAAAACAATCTATAATTTGTGTGGATGCACTTAGTAAGAAAGTATATTACTGCCGTGGAAGACTGACACAGCAAAAATGTAAAGAGCGCGTCAGTCATTAGCGAACAGAAACTGAAAAAAATGTTCAGTCATGAAAGGGTTAAACTTGGTTATGCCACCCATATGTCTTGCACAGCATTCATATGTTCTTTGTAACATTCTGATACTCTTTAAAGGATAAGTTCACCTTTTGCAAAAAGAAATGAATGTAATAATCTATTAAAAAAATATGCATTCCTTTAATATTTGCATTCGAGACTGGAAAGCATTGCAATTGTGATCACTCGATCACAGCTACAAAGTTGTGGCTTCTGCACATTTTCATACAGGCAGAGCTCCATACTGATGCATGGCGTTTCCGTTAAGAGAGATGGGAGAAGGACGGCTGGACTTCAAACTGCATATAATCACCTCATACTAGGTCCCGAAGAAGTGCAGCCGTTAAGCCTTTAATGTATGACCGGTGGCTATGTATTTTAGCAACCATCTGACGTGTGCATTGAACGTGCGACTGAGATTTATTTCTAATCCATATGTGCACATTGGTTTTTGCGTTAATTTGATGTTTTGCAGCTGCAGCTTTTTACAAGCCCTATAAATGCTGCTGACATAAGTATTAAACAGGTCCTCTGCAGCATGAGCCTCATTATAACTAGGCATTTGGCTGTGTTTTCTCTTTTAGATTACAAATGTTGGATCATTTTGCTGAGTGTGTAAAACAAGCTAAAGGAGTTCGACAACAGTCTGTGCAACTGAATATCTTTACAGCTGTGCTTAGTGCACTCAAGGTACGGATACCACAGTATGTAAATGCCAAGTACTTGCCATATTTCTAGCAATTTCCAAACCTATTGGAATATACTTTATTTTGTAACCTTTGCAAATGCATTCTGTCAAGCCAGCATTTGCCATAGCACTTATGAAAACTGTTTCATGCTCCCATGTTATTGTCAAATGTCCCATTTATGGCACATGTTGCTCGTGAGCTGTATTGTAATGTTTATTGAGCATTCGGCCAAAGTTGAATTAGGAATTTTATTAGCCAATTGTACAAATGCAAATGTCAGAGTATTAAGACTCTCTTGTCTGTTCAAAAGGCTTTGATCAGACCACAGAAAGCATGTTGCTTTTGTAATATAAAATATTAGGAGATATGTGAGGTTACGCCTCACCCTCCTCCACCTCCTCTTCCTCATTACTATGTAATATTCAAGAAACTCTAAACCAGTGCAAACAAGAATTGGTTCCCATAATTAATTTAAAACTCCACTTCTTCTTCTGTGTCTGTCATGGTGATGCAGTGGTGTCAGCAGGCACTGATAGTGTTTATCACAGTGATCCTAAAGCTGAGCGCCATGCAAATGCCTAAATGCGCAGTTAACGTTCATTACATGTCTTACCTACCAAAGGATTTGTAATTGTGTTCAGTCAGTTTTGTCACCCAGGCACCCCCCCTACCAAACAGCACAGCAGGTCTGTGACCTCATCTTCCTCTACAGGAGTTTAGGTATGTTAGGACTTAAAGTGACTTTAAACCCTCAGATTTTTTTAACATAAAACAATATTGTAATGTGTGCCTTACTGTAATCCATGGTTGTTTCCCTTCTCTTTGCTGCTCTTCCTTTTAAATCCTCATGTCTTCTCATGCTTGGGGAGAACTTCCCTTTGCAGTGCCTCTTCCTGTAGTGCTGGCTCAGGTTGTGAACCTACACACAGACACCATGTTTCCATTTCAGAGACAAGGCAGTCTGCTGCACAACAGAAGTTCTGCCCAGCATGAGAAGAGATACGGATTTAAAACGAAGAGCAGCAAAGAGAAGGGGAAACAACCATGGATTACAGTAAGGCGCACATTACAGTATTGTTTTATTAGTGGTGTCAGCAGGCACTGATAGTGTTTATCACAGTGATCCTAAAGCTGAGCGCCATGCAAATGCCTAAATGCGCAGTTAACGTTCATTACATGTCTTACCTACCAAAGGATTTGTAATTGTGTTCAGTCAGTTTTGTCACCCAGGCACCCCCCCTACCAAACAGCACAGCAGGTCTGTGACCTCATCTTCCTCTACAGGAGTTTAGGTATGTTAGGACTTAAAGTGACTTTAAACCCTCAGATTTTTTTAACATAAAACAATATTGTAATGTGTGCCTTACTGTAATCCATGGTTGTTTCCCTTCTCTTTGCTGCTCTTCCTTTTAAATCCTCATGTCTTCTCATGCTTGGGGAGAACTTCCCTTTGCAGTGCCTCTTCCTGTAGTGCTGGCTCAGGTTGTGAACCTACACACAGACACCATGTTTCCATTTCAGAGACAAGGCAGTCTGCTGCACAACAGAAGTTCTGCCCAGCATGAGAAGAGATACGGATTTAAAACGAAGAGCAGCAAAGAGAAGGGGAAACAACCATGGATTACAGTAAGGCGCACATTACAGTATTGTTTTATGTTAAAAAATCTGAGGGTTTAATGTCACTTTAAGCAAATATTGCATGCTTTCTTGTGCATTCAGCTTGCATCTGGGATCCATTTGAGCTACTTCTAAGTTCCAATAGAAATGTTATGGTGAGAACAACAGTTAAGATAAGAACAAATGCCCATGTATACAAGCCAAGCAGTATTCCTGGTTAAAAAAAGTACTTTAAAAATCTGCTCTCACTAACTGTAGATGAGCTTCTAGGTAGGGTGGGAACAGCAATACATTATTCTTTGAGTCTGCCTAGGAATTTTAGCTAATTTTCATATTAGCAGCCCTGTTAGATTTGCACATGATGGAAGTTAATATTGATATTATATTCTGAGAAAGGCTCTGCTATTACAAAAAAAAAAACTGTAGAATTTTGCTTAGACCACAGTTTTGTTTTTATTTAAGGGTAAAGGAGAGGACAATTATTGAAATAAATCTGCAAAAGCATTTTGCACTTATTTTATCTTTTGTTATCCAGGGTCTTGCAGAGAACAAAAGCTCTCTAGGTCCCGAAGAAGTCAGAAAATCAGCTTTGACATTGGTTATGGGTGCCCTGGACAATCCTAACCCTATCCTCAGATGTGCAGCTGGAGAGGCCTTGGGCAGAATGGCACAAGTGGTTGGAGAGGTATCATTCATTGCTAGGATGGCACAGTACAGTTTTGACAAGTGAGTTTGCATGTTTGCAAAATTCAAAATTCATCCTTTACATACTTTCATAGTCTACTCTTGTCCCTTGCCTTACACTATTGCAGCCATTATACCATATTGGAAGCAAGGTTATGCTTACGTGTTCTTTAAAATATGGAGCTCTTACTATATAAAACATTGGTTAATGCAAATTGTGTTTTATCTTTTTTCTTATTTTAAAATCACCCAGATTGAAGTCAGCTCGGGATGTTGTGTCTAGAACAGGCCATTCTCTTGCACTCGGCTGTCTACATCGTTATGTCGGAGGAATCGGGTCAGGGCAGCATCTTAAGACCAGTGTCAGTATTCTCTTGGCTTTAGCTCAGGATGGCACTTCACCTGAAGTTCAAGTGAGAATATCTTCACTAAAGTATTTTAAAATAAAGGAAAGATATGTTTTTTTATGAGAAGTGCAAACTGAATGCATTTTAATTTATTTGTAGACCTGGTCACTTCATTCACTTGCCTTGATTGTTGACTCAAGTGGCCCTATGTACCGGGGGTATGTTGAACCAACTCTGTCTTTAGTGCTTACACTTCTACTGATGGTCCCACCTTCACACACAGAGGTGCACCAGTGCCTGGGTCGCTGCTTGGGGGCTATCATCACGACAGTGGGACCAGAGCTACAAGGTGAGCTCCAAGATATCTCGGTGTGCTGCAACAAGCCAGATTGGCACCATGTTTCTTGAAACCATTTAGACAAAGGCTCGCATGTTTATTTACCCCTCCTTACTATCGTTTAAACCGAATAAACTGGATTGTTATTACACATTTTCACAGCCCTTACTGTGAAAAAAGCAGTTTTCTATGCAGAGGTTAAACTACTTTTTCTCCAGGCTCATAAAGCGCTCCTTTTTTTTTTTACCACTGACCGTAAAGTGTATTTTCACTTTTGCAGCCAAATTAGGATAACACCGTTTTATATTTGTTACATGTTCTCATTAAGATAGCATAACTTGAAAAATAATTAAAAATTTCTCCTTTACATATTACTAGTTTCCTCTAAATTGAATTCTCCTCTAGAATGCAGTGGGGGCAGGGGAGGTGTGCCTTTTTCAGTAGATGATTTTATTTTATTTTTTCTCCAGTTGATTATAGAACAAAACTTGGGCCCTTACAATCCTCTCAAGTCAGGTGTCTGCATTGTCTGTTCCTTTCTAATGTCCTCTTGCTAGTCATTTGCTTATTCATACTATCATACTAGGGGTTCCACATGTTGTTCTTTTTGTTAGGCCTCCACTCTAACTGAGTGATTTAAAATCTAGTATTGTTACAAGCCTATTTGTGACTTTTTTCACGTTAATATCCTTTAATGTAACCTTCTTGGGCCATCACTTTGGTTGGAAAGCTGTCGGAGTTAAAAAGCTAGATAAATCTTTGTTTTTCACAACTCGTATTCAGATGTAACAGCATGTACAAAACAACACTCTACTAGACCAAATAGGACTGTATAGGTACAAAAACTTTTTTTTTTTAACTGTAAACATTTTTATTTTTTAAAGATTTCATATGAAAATGTGAAAAGGCTGATATTAATGTAGTTGAATTGGTGTCGTCTGTAAGGAACCCTATTTCTCCTTGCATAAGACAATGTTGTTTTGAGTCCAATGACTAGGGTTGGACTCGATGTTGGAGCCGAGCGTGAGTTCGACTCGAACATCGGCAGTTGGTGTGTTCGGCTGGCTCTTCGCCAGTAGCGCACCCCGCACAATGCACTGTGCCTTGTGAGCCCTGATCGGCTAAAGCCTTGCACCTGACCACAGTTAGGTGTAAACATACAGCTAGACTTTTATCTTGTGTTTTATATTTTATCATAATTACATTCCTAACTTGGGGAGTTTAAACTTTGAAAAGTAAATTAAACATCATAGTTAATCCATTTAATATCAGAATGAAGAACACAGAGGGGAATTTATCAAAACTGGAGCAGACAGAATCTGGAGCAGCTGCCTATGGCAACCAATCAGATTCTCTCTTCAGTTTGTTCAGTTAAGTTTTGAAAATGAAGATGAATTCTCCTCATAGTGTTTTTCCTGTGTATGTTATGCATTTTCTTTGTGTTTTCTGCTTGCTGTGTTTATTATTTAGTCATCTGTTGAGCTGTGGATATTCTGTACTTGATGCACATATACAATGTTAATGCTTTAATGAACTGACTAATATAAATGTTGATTTTTACATCACAGGCAATGGACCCACCATTTCAACCATTCGTTCCTCTTGCCTCGTGGGCTGTGCTATCATGCAGGATCATTCAGACTCTCTGGTTCAAGCTGCTGCCATTTCCTGCCTTCAACAACTTCATATGTTTGCCCCTCGCCATGTCAATTTGTCCAGCTTGGTCCCTTGTCTCTGTGTAAGTTTTTTTTTTAAATTATGCAATCACTTTGCTGCACAGCCTGCTCCTGGGAGTCGCCTTTTGCAGTTGCAGCGTAAAAAGTAACTATTTGTTTCAAAGTGATCAATTATATAATTCTAATTGCTGGAGTTTCTGATTGATGAACTTCCTCTCCATTTTTAGCTTTCTCAGGCTAGGCTCACGCACTGCACCCGGGACGCGCGTCCCGGGATTGTGCGGTCCTGTACAATGCAGGCAGCGACTGTCGCGCGTCCACATTAATTTTAATGGGGGTGACATCCGCGCGGCAATTGCAGAAAAAAGGTACTTTTTTTGTGCGATAAATGACGCCCGGCTGTTTTAGTGTTCAGAATCATGGCGATCCGCCCGCGCAACTGGGGTGCCATTAGAAAGTAATGGCACCCACACCGTGATCGGTTCACACCTTGGCGACTCCTGACCGTGCGGAATAGTGCACAATTGCTGTGCGGCGAGGTGTCGCCTAGGTTCTGTGTAGTAACCGCTGTATGTTGTGTAAATTTAAAATATCTTTTTTTTTTCTCTGTAGGTCCACCTGGGTAGCTCCCATTTACTGTTGAGACGTGCGGCCGTTGCTTGCCTGAGACAGCTGGCACAGAGGGAAGCAGCTGAAGTGTGTGAATATGCCATGAACCTTGCAAAGAATGCTGGGGACAAGGAAGTCAGTGGCATCAGTAAGTTGGAAAATGCAATGTACTTGTACAGTAACTTGTTTTGTTTTTTTAAATAACTCTAGCCAAATTATTGCTTTTAATTTTGGTAAAAAAAGGAAAAAAATTGTTGGATTTCTCGGTCTGCGGGCCTGTTGGAAAGAATTCTGTACACTTGTACACCTGTGTAGTCACTTGGACAGGAATTACCTAGAATCCTCCATATAGGCACATAGACTGCAATAAAGGTGCATTTAAAAAAAAAAAAAAAAAAATTATCTGTCCTCACAGGGGAGAGTCTCTTCCTATGTGGTCACTTGAACAGGAAAGGAAAACACTCTCCAAAGATACACAGAAAGCAATGAAAACCTGGCAGAGGCTTTAAGCTTTCCTTTTTCTACAAAAAAATAAACGTTTCTGCTATATTTCTACTGTAAGGTTTTCTTTCAAATTTTCTGAAATACACCCATGTTATTATTATTAGTTTACATGTCAACCAAAATGGTTGGGGTCCTATTTATTTTTCTATTTTTTTTCCTGCCCTAAATGTAGCTGAGACATATGAAATCACTATACTTTCCATGTAAACATATTTTTTCACTTGATTTGTGGCTATGCTGATAAAGAAAAGTTGACAGAAGTCATTAGAATTGCTTGAAAATAGGTTTTGTCTTTTGATTGGCATTGCTTAGTATGCAGACCAAAGGCATGCACACATGTTTTAGCACAAACGGCATTGGTAATTGTTTCTTTTTTTTTTAGAAATAAATATAACTGATACAGGTCTGGAAGGAGTTCTGTTTGGCATGCTAGACCGGGAAACCGATAAAAAACTTTGCGCAGATATTCATGACACTTTGGGTCACATGCTTTCTTCCTTGGCTGTGAACAAATTATCCCATTGGTTGCAACTATGCAAAGATGTCTTGGCAGCCACCAGTGGTATGTATCAAAATTTAAGATTATCTATTGTTTTTCTAAATTTATGTTCTAACCATCTGCATTTTTATTTCTAAAATGTAAATCAAATAAATGGACTTCTGTACAGTATGAATTTATGAAGCTGTGAGCAAAATTGAAATTGCTAACTTTCAACCTGCTAATGTTTTCGGCGAAAATGATCACTGCAACCTGAATGGTTGCAAAATGCAAATTCCCTTTAGCTTTAAAAAAGCAGCTAATGCCAAGAAGATGTGCGCATGTTTTAAAATTGCGAGATTTACAGAGGACATGCAATATTTGGTGTATGGGCCTCATTTATAATTATACTTGAGGGAATAGACGTCTCATTTTGTGTGCCCAGTGTCTATATATTAAAATATATGGACGCTATAAAGCCGCACAGACAAAGATTTTCCATCAAATACTTTCATATTTAGGCCCATTATGTTTTAAAATGAGTACTTCACTCTTAACACAGTGGCTTGTGTGCTCTTTTATTGTGCAGATCATTGTTGCTTTTCAAGCCACTCTGTCTGGGAAGGAGCTTGGAATACCTTAAAATACCTTGTATGAGAGGGGTATTAAATCTCTTCAGGATCTTTTAGATGGTTCCAAACTAAAACCTTTTCCTTCACTTAATTCTCAATTCCACCTCCCATCCACAGACTATTTTAGATACATTCAAGTTGCACATGCCCTCCCCTCATTACTCTCCAATTGGTCTACTCTACCTAAACATATCTGGCACTTTCTCACCTCCTGTTAAGGGTATATAGTGTTATTTTATACCTTCCTTCAACGTAAGCAAGTGTTTTCTAAATCTAAAGCCTTCCTAGCTTGGGAAAGGGATCTAGAAACCTCTTTTACCCCTGAACAATGGTTATACGCATATAAATCATATAAAGCTACCAGAAATGCAGACTTGCGAGAGCTTTCCCATAAAATGTTTTTACGATGGCATATGACTCCTTATCAAATCTCTAGGTTCTCCCCAGATGTATCTCAATCTTGCGGACGCAATTGTGGTGAAATTGGCACTTTAATTCATGTATTTTTGACTTGCAAGTCCTTCTCAAGCTATTGTTGTAAAATCTTCCAATTAGTCTCTTCCATAATGGGATGCATTACACCTATGAATCCATCCCTAACCTTGCTCCTTCTAGGTATTGATCAACTTCATACCCAATACCATTCAGTGGTTGTTCATATATTGCTAGCTGCCCAGCTCACTATAGCGCAAGACACTGGAAAAGCTCTACTGCTATTTCTATCACAGAAACACTTAAGACGCTGCAGTTACTCTACGAGTTTGAAAGGTTACATGCACTTAAAAATGACTTGGTAACATATTTTAATAAGAAATTGAAATTCTGGCGCCTTTAGGTAGTTGCTTGAACCAGGGGCCTCTTCTTTGCTCTAGCTCCTCTACTCTATCTCATGATTTGTGCTGCCTCATATCCTCCAGTTATCCCACTTCCTTCTTCTCCCCAACCTTTCTTATACATCATCTCCTCTTGGACATGATTAAACTGTACTTGTACTGTTTTGTATAGATAATGCAACCACACTAATTCGATACTGTATTTTATCTTCTGTGTCCAATTTAAAAACCCAATAAAAAAGTATTAAAATACATTGGGGGTGGGGGGGGAATTATCAAAGCAATTGCGACAGTTTTAGCCTCTTGGATATTTTTTTTTAATGTGCAAATCTGTCTATTAACATGCGCCCCTCTTTTGACCTGAGGTTGCACTACTTTTTCAATTGCATGTTTTTTGCACCGGTTTTCATCTGCACTTGTCCTGCGACTGTCTGAAACTGGAGCATCACCTAACAAAACAATCACAACTTTAGACCACTTCTTCAAGAAGCGACAGCTAAGCTTTTTGCCTGGAGTTACGAGTCTTCTTTCCTGGAGTCTATTAAACCTAATTTATGAACAACATTACACTAGCATCATAAATCTGGCGCAAAGTGCATCAAATATACTCCGTGCAAGTTCAAACACTCGCAATTGCTATGATAAATTCCCCCCATTGTATGTATGTTCTATGTAAATTGGTGAGTTTCTCATATATTTCAAAGGAAGCTGATCAATGTAAACTGCAGTGAAGCTGAGCATTTATAAGCATTAGCACTAAGTGATCCCGCTCTTACAGAAAATCCATCCTAAACATAGAAGGCTAACTTGTGCTGTGTTGTCATGATTTAATTTATAATCAGAGTGAAGGACCTAAAAAATAGACTGTGTATTTCATACATTGACCGACTCCCTGTTAATGTACAAAATACATAAATTATATTTAAACATCATAACCTGGTTACAATAAATATCCCTTCAATATTGATATTTATTATACTGCTACTTTAGTAGAGTACTTTCTCCCCAACCTGATGATGTAGCAGCTGATTTTGCATATTAAGCCAAAAAAATAAATAAACTGCTTTGTATGTTCCTCATTAAACAAACCTATACTAAATTTGTCATTGTAGAAGTGGGCACAGCTGGTGTGGTGGCTGGAAGAAGGGATGAAGCGTCTGAGAAGAAAGATGAAATGGATGACGATACCATGTTTACTACACTTGGAGAGGATGATAAATCAAAACCGTTTGTGGCACCCCGTTGGGCTACACGTGTCTTTGCCGCAGACTGTCTTTGCAGAATTATATTGCTGTGTGAAAACGCTGACAAAGCGCACTTTGATTTAGCTGCAGCCCGTACACTAAAACTGAAAAATACCAAAAGTAGGATTTTCCATTGATCTTTTATCCTTTTATTTATGAAGACTGCCATGCATGCTTTATTTAGATCTTTGCAGTTGGATGGTGCTCTCTGCAATTGCTCTTTCTGATATAGAAGTTTTAGAGCTGTACAATCTTTATTTGATTGCACATTACTGTTAAATTTAACATTTGGAGAGCGTTTTATAATAGCGGACAGCTGGAAATAACCTCATCAGTGCGCTTCTCTCCAATTATCAGAATGTGGATGGAACAGTGAGCAAGAAAGCAAAAATTTGACAGTAGTTTTTAGTACAATTAATGATAAGCTAGGCAAGTACCCTGTTTTACACCGTAACATGAAGATTGATAAAGTAGGCATATAGAGGATGCTTGTATCTATAACAAATGTTGGTCATTAGTGGGGTATAAAATTGAGATCCTTTGATTTGTGATTGTTGCCTTTAATCCGACTTTAACATTATGTTGACTAAGACGGATACCCTAGGCCAGTGATGGCGACCCTTGGCACTCCAGCTGTTTTGGAACTACAAGTCCCATGAGGCATTGCAAGGCTCTGACAGCTACAGACATAACTCCCAGAGGCAGATGCATGTTGGGATATGTAGTTTTGGCACAGCTGGAGTGCCAAGGTTCGCCACCACTGACCTAGGCCCCAGGTTAGTCAGCTAAGTTTTGATTTTAATTGTTCATTGACTGGGAGGCCTAAAAATGTTAGTAGGGGGTAGTAGTGCTGAAGCTATTTATGGTTGTCCTTTGCTGCATCACCTTCTCTGTAGTCTTTAGTGGCGCTAACTACTAGTGGAGCTCTGGTGTCACATTTAAGCGTCATCTGTCCTGATGAACACAATCTGTTACCTGCACAGAACAGGGTACTATTTGATATAGCAAGATATATAATATAGTACCCACAATATACAGTATATATGTAAAAACATATAAAGCTTATAAATATGAAAAATATAAAGCCATTTGTCCCTTCCAGCAGTGCAGATTTTGTAAGAATATAGCACATTTATATTGCCCAATGTAGGCTCACAAAATGATTATTTGTTGTAATAAGTAGCAAACATTTTAACATCCTACCACTAGTATCAAACATCCCTAAGATGTCTTTTTCCATCCAGGGCATTCTAGTCGGATCACTGGCTAGCAGGCAACCTTTAATTCTTGCTCTTACCTTCCACTTATTCTGCTACCTTGATCGCCTGCCAAAGTTCCAGGTAAAAAAAAAAGAAACCTACTTCTAGGTAAGGGCTCTCTTCCCTTGCTTCCATGAGCAGTGTTGGTGACTTAACAGCCAATTGCTAGGCTTAAATGCTGTCACATTAGGGCTGGATCCCAGGTGTACTGTAAGTTCTGACAAATGTACATCATGGAAGTTATATAATCATTATTTGGGGGCTCTGGCAGGAAAATTGGAGCACAGTAAGCACAAGCAGCAGAGAGTCATCCAAATACAGCGTTTTACTTTGCCCCTAATGGGAAATGTAAAAGTTTGTTTTAAGAGGAATCCAGAAAATATCCCACTGCTCCTCAGTCCCTAACTAAGGAACAGAATGTTCACAGATCTATCTAACAAATTTATGCAAGCAAAATCAGCGTTCTGTTTGTGCGGCTGTTGCGTATTTTTGGCTTGTGGTTAGAGCCAGTGATTTGGGGTTTTTGTTTTCTTTTTCTGGTGTTGAGCATACATATTTACTTTGGAATTAGTGAGGTTTCTTTCTTCATGATTCTGTTTGTTTGTGTGCTATTAGTAATATAATAAACCTCATAACGTGGCCTGACATGTCATTTTTGCAGGGGGCCACATTTTGAAGCAAAGTTTAAATCTGGTTAGAGGTTTTTTGCTAAAGACAAAGAGAATTGTTATTTTGATTACACTTTCTCATTATCCTATGTTCTCTCTTTGACTATAAATAATGTTGAGGCAGCCCTCACTTTAAAGTGAACCTTTACCCGCTTTCACTAAAAATCACTTCAACATGCAGCTTTGCATGCTGATATGAAATCATCTTGCATTCAGTAGTTAAACAAACATATTTTGCTTTTACTTACAATTATTGTTTTTTTTTTTCTTCCCACTACCTGGTCCTCTTGGGCATTAGTGATGTAATCTGTGACCAAGCGATGTGTCCTGGGAAGGTTACAACAGCATTGCTGGGAAATCTCATCTGTAATCTCACAAGATCTCAGGGAAGGCATTTTCTCCCCTGAGATGATGTGTATGGTCACATGTCCTAGTCACATGTGCCATATCTCCAGGAAGTAAAGAGACCTGTCACATGTGCCATATCTCCAGGAAGTAAAAAATGGCCACTGTGAAAAGAATGGGGAGGAAAGAAAAATAGGTATAGATAATTGCCGGCTTTTTATTCTTTGCATATGTATCTGTTTGTAGATTGTCATTCCCAAACATTTCTAAAGATGTATTTCATTTCAAAGATACGGATAAAGTGCCTCTTTGAGTTTAAAGATATAGTGCATTCAGAAAGTATTCCGACCCCCTTCAATTTTTGCAGCCCGATACTAAAGTTGTTTAAATTCTATTTCTTTCTCATTGACATTCACTCAGTACCCCATAATGACAAAGTGAAAACAGAATTTTAGAAATGTCTGTAAGTTTATAAAAAATACAAAAACTGAAATATCACATGTATTTAGGTATTCAGACCCTTTACAACAACACTTGAAATTGAGCTCCGGCACTTCCCATTTCTCTTGATCGTTGCTGAGATGTTTCTACACCTTGATTGGAGTCAATTAAATTGATTGGACATGATTTGGAAAGGCACACACCTCTTGCTAGAGGCCTCACAGCTGACAATGCATTCTGTATCAGAATAAAAGCCATGAGGTCAAAGGAACTGCCTGCAGAGCTCAGAGACAGGATTATTGCAAGGCACAGATCTGGGGAAGGCTACACAAAATGTCTGCTGCACTAAAGGTTCCCAAGACCACAGAGGCCTCCATAATTCTCAAATGGAAGAGGTTTGGCACAGCCAATGTGATTTTTAGTGAAAGGGAGTAAAGGTTCACTTTAATGGCTAAAACAGAGTTGTACTGAGAGTTTGCTTCCCCACAGATGCCCACTGTTAGGTGTGGCCTTTGAACTATCTTATTTTAGCATGTGTGAGATGGGGTAGGAACCTTTCTTACAGCTTTTCAATTTTCATTTCTTTTAAAAGGGATTTTGTCCTATTGTCTTTGTATTTAAGCAGCCTTGCACTATACTGTATATTGCTGAGTTTTAACAAATTCTCCTAGTAGAACATTTTTTTTTTTAAGTCTGACTAATACTCTAATTCTGCTTCTTCTTTTTTTTACAGATGACCTTTTGGTTTTGCACCTTTCTGACCTTATTCGGATGGCTTTTATGGCTGCTACTGACCACAGCAACCAGCTTCGTATGGCTGGTTTACAGGCCTTGGAGGATATCATCAAGAAGTTTGCATCTGTTCCTGAGCCTGAATTTCCTGGACATGTAATTCTAGAACAGTATCAAGCTAATGTAAGAAAAATGCTTCGCAAAATATCCTTCTCACACCCTGTTAGCAGCTGAGAGTGCAGTATTTTATTTTAATACATGGATATAAGTATTGTCTTGGGTCATTTTGAATTTTATTCATGCCCAGTTTCTATAACTTTAATTTTGGATGCTTCAGTGGTTTGTAATACATTAAACCTGCTGTATACTTTTAGGCAGAGTAACACAACTACTGCATAGCAGACAGCCTACATTGCCTGCTCCCAACTGGTAGCATCACCCTTCTTTCTGCTCTACTGCTACTAAGCAGATTCTGATTTTCATAAAGCTTGTATTTACATAAGGCTAGGCAGGTGCTCTCCCCTACTGTTTGCCGGTGCTTAAGGCCTGGCAATGGACATATAGTAGTGCCACTATGCACTACATTTTAGGTTGGAAAAGGCAGTAGCAGTATGTGTGTTCCATATTTGGAAGGTTGGATATGTTACAGGGTTCCAGTGACAGATTGGAGAGGTGGGTGGTGCTGTCAAAGTCGGACCTGCACTTTAGGGTATCTGCTGTATTGCAGCTATGATACTTTGTTGCCTATAACGATACTACAGGGTTCCTGTTCATCTAGGTTATTTGAAAATATTGTTACAGAGTTTATAGCTCTTTTTTCATAAATGCCTAACTGCTCCAGAAAACTGACCATGAATTTAATTTCCAGGTTGGCGCTGCACTACGGCCAGCATTTTCACAGGATACTCCCTCAGACATTACAGCAAAAGCCTGCCAGGTATAAATGTTTCTGCTGTGAATATTTAAGACACATTTCCTATAACATTCCAGTGACAACGTTTTGTGTATTGCTGTTTTTAGGTGTGTAGTGCCTGGATCGGGAGCCGAGTTGTGAGTGACCTTAATGATCTTCGCAGAGTGCACCACCTCCTTGTCTCATCACTAGACAAGGTGCAAGCAGGAAAGGGATCTTCAAGTCAGCTTTACCGGGAAAGCGCCATTACGATGGAGAAACTGGCAGTATTGAAAGCTTGGGCAGAGGTAGATATGTATGTTATTTACCCAGCTGTTTTTCTTTCTTGATCATACATCACAAGACACATGGAGCTAAATTGTTTAACCAATGGATTATTCAGCTACCTTCAGATGATTGGACACTGGCAAATCGCTCAAAGCTGCAGCACAGCCTGCATAACTCTTCCCACTCCCTGCCTGCCTCCAGTCTTTAAGTATTTTTCTTAGCTGATGTATGCATTTTCTCAGCATTTAGGGTAGTAAACCCATTTGCGCTATTTAAAAATTATTTTTTTTTACAAAACTCTTTTAGCAAGTTTCCCTACATGCTACTGTAAGCCACTGCAGCACATTTTAGGAGCTATTCCTGCGTCACTGCGCCCTGCATTTGGTGCAGCATGTGTGGTTAGCCGCAGGGGGCTTTACAGGTACAGGTCCGTGGTCCCTCTAGGTGAAGCTCTAGCAGAATGGCAGTATATTCAGCTTTAAAAGTTTAAAATTGATAACCATTTATTTTTCATAGAGTAGAAAATCCCAGGGGAAAAAGGGATTTTTTAGAAATGAGAGGTAGGTGGCATGAAATTTAAGCCACCACAAAACTTCACACTTTTTCAAACTTTTTTTTTTTTTGTTTAAATTCTTTATTTTGAGTTTTCGCATATAACAAAAAGAGGTACAAGAACATACAAAACAGACTGTCGTAATTCTCTCCATTGCATGAATACGTATACAAATCGTGCAAATTTATCACGGTTCCTGAACTCGGTAGGTAGCATGAGAGAAGATTGTCAGTCCAGTAGGTGCCCATCAGCTAGCATGGGACCATGGGCCCTAGTATGCAGGACATTATTTCTACGTACACCTTGATCAGGTATAGTATATGGTTAACATTGCTACACTGGTAGACATTTATACAAGGGTGTGTAACGGGCATGGAGGGGAGTAACGTGGACGAGGTTTAATGGAGAGGGGGGGGGGGTATAGTAGCCCCCAATAAGGGCTATAGGAGAGGGAGAGAACAGGTATAGGAAAGGGGAAGCAGAAGTGCCCAGATCCGGGCTAGGAATGTAGAGATCTAGCTGCGTTGTCATATGAACAACAAACGCGTTCGGGACCACTGACGATGCTAAAGCATCGGGTGGGTGCCTGAAGTTGACAGCACATGCCTCCGCAGCTCAATACACAAAGTAGAAAAAGTCACTTGCACTCCAGCTTAAATTCAGTCAATATTTATTGACCTCTGCAGTGTCACATCATATAGTAGCTACTACCGTATATGATGGAACACCCCCACACAGCAGCTCCCCTGATCTGTCACAGGAGGCTGAGCGGGGCGGTGTAGGAGGAGAGCTCGGCTTCTTGTGACACGCCAGCCGCTAATGACACTCTTCTCTCTTCACCGCTCGGCCTCCTTTGACAGCTTCTCTCCTCCTCGCTCAATGCTGCACTATGTCAGAAGGGACACAGAGCAGCCCCAAGCGGAGAGAAACCAGGGATGCACTGCAATTTCGGCCATTATGTTTCGGCGGCCGAAATTTCGGTGCATCCCTAGTAATTTAAAATGTTGTATATTCTGTGTGGACATGAGGATGATATGATCACTGATCTTCCCACCACTGAAACCTTCAGCTGGCTGCTTCAACTGTCTGCTAGGCGTCTTGATCAAGACTTGATCACAGGTACCCAAAGTCCAGCAGTAGTTGCAAGCGGAGGTAAGCTCATCAAGCACACGGAGTTAATATACTCACTGTATTTACCTTCTCTCTCATACAGTACTTTCCCGTAGTCCCTGGTGATGCAAGATTTACATTTATTTAAAACGGGTGGACAAACTTATATGGAATTCAGGCGTTGGCTACCTGGCTCCTGGGATTTGTCAAAAGCAACAGGGAAATTGTATCCAAACATAAGGAAACATTGAGCTGTTATCTATACTTTATGAACAGATGAAATAGATTATTACCGCAGTGTACCAGCATTGAATATTGATATAACAGCTATGTACTTTTTACCTTAAAAGGTGTATGTTGTTGCAATGACCATTAAAAAAGAAGCTGAAAGTAACCCCAAGAAAGTATTAAAAACCAACGATGATGAAGACATTGATTACAACACCTCAGGTCAACTTCCTCCAGACAGTCTGATATCTTTGGTGGAGTCAGAGCTTTCAATACTTAGCCGACTGTGGTCAGCTGTGCTCAGAGATTACGCGCTTCTTATCCTGCCACCTGAGTTTGCAGGCCAGCTTCCACCTGACGGTAAGTTTTTGTGTTGATTTGCTATTATGAATTATTGTGATTTTGGAACTTATTTCAAAGAAATATTGTTTTCTTTAATGCAAAGTCCTCTCATCTCTTATGTCCAGAGGTTATTGATTCCTAAGCACGCCTTTTACATTTGTTGTGTCAAGTAATAATTAATATTTTGCACTGTTTTTATTATAGCCTGTGTATAAAATGTATTTACTGTTCAAGGTACACAGGAATCAGTTATTCTAATACAATTGGGTTATACTACCACCTTCAAGAAGATTTGGACACTGACAAATGCAAAAGGCTGTTGATCAGCTGAAGCGACCATGAACTTATAGGGGAAGGATCCCCTAGACTCTGGTGATTGAATGAATAGCTGTGATCAGCAGCTGTGAATAGCTGACCTGAGGTTAAAAGGAGTAGTTTGAAACTTGTAGAGGCTTATTTTCACTGGTGTGAGTCTCTGGTGGGTTTTCCCACATGCTTTTTCGGTAAACCGTTTCTTTCTTTAATTCCGTCAGCGGGTAAAACATTCGCTGACTTGTACTTTTCTACAAGGGGTTACACACCTTGCTCCCCCTGTTAGGCCTCCCCTCCAAGCGTGGGATTTAAATCTGGTTTTCTTTGGAGACCAAGAACCTTATTTTTACTTGGAAGGTAACACAGTATTCTCATTAAGGTGAAAGGCAGAAATCACTTCCTGTGTTTGGAACAGGTTCACCACATGGAGACTTCTCTCTATTGCCTAGCGGTGCTAAGGGCCGTCATTTTTGACCTTTCTTCCCCTGCTTCTTTTAGGTTGACTGAGCCCCTTTGTGTCATTCCAGAAGATTCTCCAGCTTCCAGATCCATCATTTCTAATTAGATTTGACAGATGGTTGTTCAGACCTATGGATTTTAAGAGAACTTTTCCTGTCAAAGCCCCCTCCACCGGGGCAGTAAGTGTTTCTTGGGCTTTTCGTCAGCAGACCTCAGTATCGTAGATTTTTACAGCTGCAACATGGTCTTCCGTTGCTCAGATTTTTAAAAGGTTCTGCAAGCAGCTTTTTAATGCCCTTAGTTTGGGCTTGTCCTCCTGTGTTGTTTTGGGGTGTCTGCCTCTCAGTTCGGACTGCTTTTGGATGTTCCTAGGTTTCTTACTATCAAGTTATGTCCCTGAATGTAATCTGTAGTGCTCTTCACATGAAATATTGAACATAAATAATATACAGAAAATCATACATATATGAACTTTGTGCCAGATACTTATCAACTCTTACATAAGTCATATAAATTTGTGTCAAATATATATCAAATAAAGTGATCAAAAGTCTCTTTTAAAAGAGAACTATGGCCCAACCTTTTTTGGCCATAGTTCTTTTTAGGATCACAGAAGGGCATTTACTATGCCCTCCTGTGACCCAAAACTCAGCATATATCGGGCTATTGCCCACTATATGTTGACAGCGCAGAGCCGCTCTGTGGCGGGGAAAAATCCCGACAATATTGTCAGGATCCACCCCACCACCTGATTGACCGCTGGCTCTACCTCTCTAGAGGCAGACCCAGCTGTGCCCGCCCCCTCCCCCATCTGTCCCTCCGGTCAGCGCTGGAGGAACAAAGAGGGGAGGGTGGAATCCCTGCGGGGAGCGGTGACTGACAGTCATTGCTCTCTGCAGGGAGAAGATCGGGAGCTAAGCGATCAGCAGTATGTGATCGCTCAGTTCTTGATCTACAGAGCCAAACTGTGACAGCTGTAGTGTCACATGTCGGTTCTATTTATGGGAATGAGTGTATTTCACTCTCCCCAAAATTCTCCTTTTTTTTATGGCCATTGCAGTTTTTTTTTGCCTTGCATACCTAGTTGGTGCTCAAAGTTGCCACGCTTCCATTCCAGATATTTACCCAAAAAAATAACTGTTCCGTGCTAAATTTGTAATATGTTCACTGTAGTAAGATAATGACTGAACACAATCCGTGTTTTTGTACTATAAAATAATGTTGTGTTTATGTGTAGGTGGCGCATTTTATACCCCAGAAACAATTGATACAGCAAGACTACATTACCGCAATTCTTGGGCTGCAATCCTGCATGCTGTAGCACTTTGGCTGAATTCTGCAGGGTTTAATAACTTTGAGGTCACAGATGAAGCAACAGTGTTAGGATCCCAGAAACGAAACCCAACCATAACATTGAATCAACTACCAGGAACACCACCCAGTCCCAAGTCCCTACTGGAGCTTAACAAGGATAGAATGCATCTTATTTTGGGTAGGTGAATAAATATTTTTGTAATGCTGCTGTGCTGTAAACCTTTTACCAGGCTATAATGTTGTATGTAAATGACAAGTGAGCACTGGATTTGTTAAGTAGTGGGGATTATCCAAGTGTCCTGATTCATAAACATTTCATCTTTAGGTATAAGCATCCAGTTCTTTTGTACACCGCGACCCGAGGAACCCATTGAACATGTCACAGCCTGCCTGCAAGCTTTACACATACTTCTGGATTCCCCCTTTGCTAAAAATTATATAGCAGAAGATCAGGTATATTTTAAATGGCTTCTTCAATCTTTTCTTCTCCTTGTATGCTATCAACAGTAGTTTGTTTGGTTTGGGTGACAGGTGGGCTTCTTTTGTAAGCTGCAGCTATTGGTTCAAGGGCAAACTAAGGACTCAGGCGTTCGTATCTAATGCAGCTTTTTCCATTCAAATTCTGCTATTTGACAAGAAACGTTTGCCTGCAATTTAAATGCACATTGATAGAACATGATGCACAAAGAAGCACAAAGCAGGCCAACCACAGCTTCTAATTGTCTACAATAAATGGGTCTCTACACTTCTCTTTTGAAGTTAATGGGATTCTGCTGACCTCCATTTTAGAAGGGTTTTAAATGCATATCAAACACAGAAAAAACATACTGTGAACACAAGCTCTTTAACAACCTTGCAAGTGTTTTATTATTTATTGCAATTTACAACTTACTGATCCAGGACAAGTTGGATGGATCAGTCTCACTAATCAGAAAGTTCCCATAGCCCAGTAATAAAATCTACCCTATAAGTTGGTTGCATCCACAAAGGACTTGCAGGGGGACAAGGGATGGGGTGTATTAATCCATCCTGGTCTTTCCTGTATTTGAAGGAATTCCTTTTGATTTTAGGCTACGATAAATGTTTTTAGTTTAAAGCTAAAAATGCAAATTAATAGAGCATTGGTTTAATTGGATCTGTGGATTAAATTGCCTGTTTATGTTCCCCTTACTCTAATTTTGGGCACTTAAAGAAATCATATCACCAGAGCTAGCAATATATTTTAAGCCATCTTGACAGTAATGTATTGCAGAGTTAAGGTGCCCATACATTATACGATTATCGTACGAGAATCGCAGGAAATCCCGTGATAATCGCAAAGTGCATGGAAGGCGTGCAACCGTTTCTACAGTACGGTCACACGTCTTCTGTCGAACAAGCAGGCTGGAAAACCCGCCGGGTATCGTACGATTCTCGGCGGGTTAGTGGCCTGCTTGTGCGACAACTGCCGAACGGGCCGGTGTGCGCACGCGTACACTGCCCGTTCAGCATTGCAGTCATTGGAAGCCCGCCCCTCAGGGGGGCGGGCTTGCGATGATCGCAAGTACGATCTGCCTATCCAAGATGGGCACATCGTACGTTTTTTAATTACTTTACAACCTTCGCAAGACAAAAGTCTTGCTAGGGTTGTAAAGTGTATGGCCACCTTTACAGGTATGGGAAATAACAGAAGACTCCTACACTTCTGGGTAGGGTTGCACAGATACCAAGTACAGTACTCGGTACAAGTACGAGTACATGTACCGATACTTTTGAGCTCCAAGACTACACTAGAGAAAAATTCAAAAATTAGGAGGCAGCTGTCATTTGTAAGGAGCACACGGAGCTCCTGGGATTTGTACATCTCTGTTTTAATGTACGATTTTGTTTTTATAAATATAAATAAAGGGATGCACAGATACCAGTTTTGCGAGTACGAGTACTGATACATTTTTGTTTATTGTCATGTGACAGTTTTTCTAAAACAATACAGACTAATGATGTCAGGACAGTGGTGGAGCGTCAGAGCCCGGTCCCAGCTGCAACCTCTGCAACCCTGGTAGTTCTCGTGAAAATGCCAAGTATCTGCACTGGTACTCGAAAAGTATCTGTGCATCCCTACTTCTGGGTGTGTCAGATTCTACTATTTCCAGCTGCCCTCTGCTGCTCCTTCACTCTCTTCTCACAGAGGCTTTGTAGCACAGTCTCATATTAAAAAAGGTCAGTGCTGAAGCTGTGTTCAGGAGTCACTCTTCTGGCTCTGCCTTCATACACTGAGGCTGTGTTTGAGAGGGAGCACAGGAGCTGGCAGAGGGAGAAATTACTACTTCTATCTGCTAGTGTATGGCCTCTTGTAAACTATTACGTTATGTCTGGATGCTCTTGCATCTTAGGTGAAAACTTGATTCTGTACAGATGCAAAATATTAAAGCTTTATTGTAAAATGTCACTATATGAAGCAGGACATTCAGCACTCTTGGGAGAGAGAGCTTGTGTAGGGGCAGGATTGTTAGTAAGATTTCTGTGCAGCATATCTCACTTACCACCAGTGCTGCACCTGCATAAGCAGTACAGTATTCCAAACACCATGTCGACATATGTGAACAAAGTGCTAAAGTTGTGCACAGGAGAGTGCTTCCCAATGACCTCCTCAGTACTCTGTGTTTACATACACTAAGGCTGTGTTCCGTAGCAGCTCTCCTGCACACAAGCTCTGGGCATATAAATTGCCAGCTGTGTCTGGACTACTCCCCCAGCATCTCATCATTTTTTTATATATATATATATATATAGCAAACAGTGCTGAGGCTGTTTGGGAGCCGCAACTCTCTGAACACAGACTCAGCTGTTGACTACTTCCATGAGGCTCTGTACAGGAGATCGGCTCCCAGTCCGTCTCCGCTCTGTTTGTTTACCTATGCAGAGGCTGTGTTTGGGTGTACTTTTCCTGCATACATCCTCTGTTGTCAAATGTCAGTTGCGGTTGACGTAACAACCAGGGGAGGAACAGCAGGGGGCAGATGAAAAAAAAAATCACTATTACATTGTTGGCTCTGTGTACAGGGTCTCTTTAACTGTATCCTTGGTTAAACCTCACTTTATTTATTAATGGATGGGCACAGGAAGTTTTTTACCTTTTTAAGTTATGCAACTACCTACAAGAGGAATAGACAACAGCCAGCAAAAACATTAGGCCAGCCCAGGATAACCACTCCTACTACCAGTTGTTTTGCTAGTGTCAAAGAAGGATGGATATTTTTCTTCAGCTCTGCTTTGTGAAAGCTTAACCTAATTTTGCTAGAACCTTTTTTCATACTCAACATTTTCCTTCAATCAATACTCTGTTATATTGCTGCTAGAACTAGTCTCTTCATTTCCAGCTAACTAGCACAGCAGTCCTGAGCTTTTGGAGTGCCGCATCTGGGCCCCCTCTTCACTGAATATTGTGGGAATATCCTCAGAAGTATGTATGTATGTGTGTATATGTGTGTATATATATATATCCATATATATAATAAATCTTACATTGCACACATTTTCTTACACACTATCATTTGTTAAGTCCGTTATTTGAAAAAAGAACAGTGGAAATTGTGGCACTATATAAACAAATAATAATGTTGCAATTTTTACTTAGCTGATGTGAGCATTGCTGTGGTCACATGCACTTGTCGGTACAACCTTTTTTTCTTTGATGCCTACAGTTGCATTTTTGCCAAAGAATCTTTAAATGCATAATTCAATCAATGCTTTTTTTGCATCCATCATAAACCTTCTGTTTTGCATTTGTAATGCATCATTTAAATTTCCTCTATTTTAGGTGGTTGGAGTAGAACTTTTAAATGTCCTTCATCGTCTTCTGCTGACATATGACCCACCTAATGTTCAGCTACTAGTTACCAATGTAGTACAGCAAATCATGAGGGCAGCACAGGACAAGTTACAAGAACAAAGAACTGCTCAGAGTAAGGCTGTTTGTTAATGATGCACTACTGCTTTTAAAAAGTCTCAGACTTACATGTGTGCTTGTGTTACTTGCATGTGTATTTGTTTAGTTTGTTACTGTATATGTATACATAAAAAATCTAAATTATGGCAGATAATCATTGTTTTTTTTTACGAATACTGTTGATGTAATGAAAAAAAAGATCTAAATACTTTATTATTTACACCAGACAAAGATGACACAAGTGAAAAGGAAACACAGACACACTTGGGTGAAGGTGAAGAAAGTGGCGGACTGATTCCAGGAAAGTCTCTGGTCTTTGCTGCTATGGAGCTGCTAATGTTCATCTTAGTACGACATCTGCCACAGCTCAGCGCCAAGGTGTCTGATTCTCCCAGCCACATTGTTGCTAAAAATCAGCAGCTTTCAGAAGAGAGTGTACGCCTTATAGCAGCCACAGTGTCAATCCTTGCTGAGCTTCCATCATTGTGCTCTCCAGCAGGTAATGTGTTTAGGATTTCTGATTTCTGTCTCTGTAAATGGCTTCACTAAAATGTTGTGTCCTCTGCCTGTTTCATTTCATATATGGTTTTCTAGCTTCTTTTGTTTAGAGATCATTTATACCACCTTTTATTTATGCCACGCTTTCGCATGTGTGCAGATAGGGTATAAGGTATAATTTTCAGTGGCACCTGAATTGACACATGGCAAGCGCAGGCTTGGGCTCACCCACTGGAGGACAGGAGGCCCATGCTGCCTACAAATACAGCACAGGCTGCCATAGGCTGTAGTTGACTGCTCACTAGGAAGTCAATTACAAAGCCTGCTCTGCCCCTCTGTGTCAGCAGCCCACCAACCTGTATGACATGTCAGAGATGCTCTACTAATGTTCAGGTGCCAGCCTATCTCCCAGTATTAGCTTAGGGTCACCTATGGCTGTGTACGTCATAACATGAAGAAGCCCGCCTTGTCTACCCTCTTGTTCCGCCTAGTGGAATCACCAGTTCAGCAGGTATAAATGTAAAATCCCTGTGTTTCTGATGATGCATAAACCAGGACTGATCTAAGGTCTGAAGTCACATGCATTAAAGCTGATCTGCGGTGTGAAGGTGCAGGAATTAGGGCTGATCTGAGGTCTGAAGGTGTGGGTACTGAGGCTGATTTGAGGTCTGAAGGTGTGGCAATTGGTGCTGATCTGAGGTCTACAGGTGTGGGAATTGGATCTGATGTCTGAAGTGCATGCATTGAGGCTGATCTGAGGTGTGAATGTGCATTTATTCTGGCTCATCTCAGGTCTGAAGGCGCATGCATTAGGACTGATCTGAGGTGTGACCGTACACAAAATGGTGCTGATCTGAGGTCTAAAGGCGCAAGAATTGGGGCTGAACTGTGGTCTGAAAGTGCAGGAATTGGGGTAGAACATGTTAACAGTAAATATGAACTTGTTTTGTGTGTGTACCAGTTAATATAATACTAATTTAGTGAGTTTTTCTTTCCATTAGCAGTGAAAGTATGAGTGTAAAAAAATGTATTGATTTATTACAGGTATTTTATATAGCGCTGAAAATTTTACGTAGCTCTTTACATAGTTGCACATTCAGTACCTGCCCTCAAGGCGCTTACAATCTAAGATCCCTATCTCGCATGCATACATACCATGGCCAATTAAGACCGGAGCAAATTAACCTACCAGCATGTCTTTGGAGTGTGGGAGGAAACCGGAGTACCCGGAGGAAACTCGCGCAAGCATAGGAGAACATGCAAGCTGAAAACACACTATGACTACGACATGCTGTTGTTCACTGGCATATGCGGTTGTCTAATTATAAATTGAAACACTCTTATATGGAATGCTGACCCCTGATTTATAGTATACATGTGTTTTTATTTTGCTTTTTTTGTAAGGTTGTGTCCGTTCTGTTGTTGTTTCAGCTTGCATACCAAAGTCATGTGACAGCAGACAATTTTTATTTTATGGATTATAACCTTATTTACCAGTAAAGAAAACAAATAATTGCGCAAATACTGCATACTTTGATCCGGTGTACACAAATTATTTGCAAATGTGATTTTTATCTTTTTCTCCTGCAGGGTGCATGACAATATTGCCTACCATTCTTTACTTGATTACAAAAGTTCTAAAGGAGACCGCAATTAGGTCTGCAGATAATCAGGTCCCTCTACCTGTCAGTGCTTGCCTACAAGCTATCAAGACGGTCATCTCTTCACCATTGGCAAAGACTGAAAAAACCGAGAAAAAGTGGAGTGATCTGATTCGCAGCACGTTGGCAACTATATTAGAATTCTCTCCGGCAGGTAAGAGGGAAAAAATACCATGAGTGGTGAATATGGAAAGTACTACACTATCTGAACATTTTGTTTTCTTGAAAGACTTGCAGAAGGTACAGTTGTAAATGGCCAGTCTACCCAAAATGGATATTTTAGTGTTTGGTGTATGCTGTAGAGCTGTTGGTGTACGCTGTAGAGCTAAGGTGTGTTTTTCTAGTTTTGGATAACGTGAGAAAAGTTTAAACCTCTGTCAGGTACTTTGTACTTGCTATGGAGATTTACCTTTTCTATTTTTTCCGGTGACCATTTATACCTGGGTGGAAAGTTGTGGGAAATCCACAAATTCACAATTGTCACCAAAACAGGAGGAGAATGTTAATCTTCCATTGGGGACACCTGTTCCAGTGACTGGGATTTCCCATTACTTTGGAGAGTTTTCTTTGCACTTACGGTTGTGTCTTTGGGACAGAAAGTGAGAGGAAAGCTCCCCAACAGGACACATGGCCTAAGGAAAATTTGACACATTCCAACAATTCAATACTGAAAAAAAAAGGGGGGGAAGGAGAAAAGGTCTTGAATAGACATACACTTTAAATCACGTTATATCTCACTAGGACTCTGGTGGAATGTTTGCCTTGCTCATTTCCATTTTTTATTTATTTTCATGGAAAACTGACAAAACTCAGTAAAAGCATTTAAAAGTAGGGACAACATCTAACAATCCAAGCTATAGCAAACGGATATTTATCCTTAAGTTCATAGATATAAGAAGTCCACAAAAGGCATCACCTGTGACTGAAATATCACTTTTAGGTGGGTTAACCCCTTGACGGTTTTAGACTTTAGAATGGTATGAATGAGTAGTATATGGGCGTCTTACAACTTCTTACAACTTTTGGGTTTGCTGGCTTGTTGAATGATTAAAAAGGTTTTTTTTTCTTTTGTAGTTTCTTTGGTAAGTGTTTCTGTAAAAAAATAACTCAAGGCAACTGGACTTGCTATATTTTTCTTGAAGTCGTTTCACTGGACATCCGACCAGCTTTCATAATTCAGAATGACTTGTACAAGCTTTCTCAATTCTGAATTGAGAAAGCTGGTCGGATGTCCAGTGAAACGTCTTCTTGAAAAATACAGCAAGTCCAGTTGCCTTGACTTATTCTTTACAGATATAGGATGAATGAGAACCTTCACAGACATTTGGTAAGTGTTGGACGTATTTGGGGACATTTGTCCAGGAGAAACAAATTGGAAAACACTTGAGTTTTACTCCTGGTAACAATCAGCTTACAGCCATTATTCAGAGGGTAAATTAAACCAAGAATCTGGTCACTATGAACAACTAGTATTTTGATGTCTCTAATATTTTTATAGTAGTCTCTTAAGTAGTGACCCTGGTAGTATGATGATTACAATCAATTATCAAACAATTACATTATTGGTACTTGATGTGCTGTACTAATGGCTGGTCCAAGTTTGTGGAATGTGGGAAATCTTTGCAAAAACTCTGTCTGCATTCTTTTATCGTGTGTGTATATCTTACAGCTAGAAGTGCTTCAAGTTTGAAATGTAGCTTTAACATTTTATTACCTTATGCAGGTGACTCCAAGTACACAGCAGATGATGTTAGCATACTAACTGCTGTTGTACTTTTCCTGTGGTCTACAAGCGCTGAGCTTATTGGGGTGCAGTCATTACAGACTGGATGCATAAACCGGTTCAAAGCTGCAATGACCTCCACTGATCCTTGGGTGAGTTTGCCGTGAGGAAATTCTAAGAATTCCTTACCTCATTTCTGTCCTATAGGTGTTGTGAATATAGTGCTGCTTTATATAGAATGATGGATTTAAAGTGTAAGCAAACAATTGAAGACCCAGATCAAATATTTGTGAACTTTCAGAAATTAGATATTATGATTAAATTAGAAATGATGTGTATAATTTAGAAGTTCATTATTTACATTTTTGGTGCATATGAGAATTCGCTCAGCTCGCTAAGGTTCAGAATTTTAACCAGCTCTTAGCAGAAAAAGAACTTAACTCTAAGCAAACACTTTTCCATAGTTAGTACCCCGATGGACCGCAGTCATTTTCCATTTTTCCTATGGATCTGTTGATTCAGCAATAACGTGGTCATTATTTAAGATGACAAAGTAATACTTATACCATTTTGTTTAAGAAAAACAAGGCTTTCCCTTTTTTAAACAAAAAGCTATTGGTTATAAAAATGTAACATGTTATTCTGTAAGCTGTCCTATTTATAAGGAAACTATAATGACTTTTTTGATGCAAAGCATGTGGGTTATTTACAAATGAAATAAGGGATTTTTTTTTTCTAATTGGGGTTAAATAGGAACACAATTTATATATGTTTTCACCTAGTAAGGTTACTTTAAGCAGGTTTTGCATTCCTATAGACTTGTATAGAGATGCAAAATTTGCTTGAAACAAACAACACCTTCAACACAGCCCTAAATATACAATATCGTGCGATAATCGTGGGTGATCCCGCGATCGTACGATAATCGGCAGGTTATGGGCAGCGTGCGACCGATTCTACTGTAAGGTCGCACAACTTTCGTCTTCTGAGCACGCTGGAAAACCTGCCAAAAATCGTATGATTTTCGGCGGGTTGGTGGCGTGCTCAGAAGACGAGTGCCGCACGGGCCAGTGTGCGCAAGCGCACACTGCCCGCTCAGCACTGCAATCATCGCAAGCCCTCCCCTTAGCGGGGAGGGCTTGTGATGATCGCAAGTACGATCTACCTGTCCAAGATGGGCAGATCGTATGACATTTTAATCACCTTACAACCATCGCACAACGAAAGTCGTGTGATGGTTGTAAGGTGTATGGGCAGCTTTAGATTGTTTTTCGTAATGACACTTGCAGACACTATCATGCAGAGCAATTGCTGATTATAGCAGGGGAGCTCTGGCAGGGGGTAGGAGACAAACTTTTTAGGATGTATTTCTTAAGGTGGCCATACACTTTACAACCTGTACGTTTTTTTAATTACTTTACAACCCTCGCAATGGCCACCTGTAATGGCCACCCTCGTATGCCCACCTGTAAAGGTGGCCATACACTTTACAACCCTCGCAAGACTTTTGTCTTGCGAGGGTTGTAAAGTAGTTAAAAAAACGTCCGATCTGCCCATCTTGGACAGGCAGTTCGTACTTTCGATCATCGCAAGCCCGCCCTCCTGAGGGGCGGGCTTCCAATGACTGCAATGAGGGGCGGGCTTCCGATGACTGCAAACGGGCAGTGTGTGCATGCGCACACCGGCCCGTTTGGCAGTTGTCGAACAAGCAGGCCACTAACTCACCGAGAATCGTACGATTCTCGGTGGGTTTTCTAGCATGCTGGTTTGACGGAAGACGTGCGACCGTACAGTAGAAACGGTCGCACGCCTTCCATACACTTTGCAATTATCGTACGATCGCGGGATTTCCTGCGATTCTCGTACGATCATGCAGTGTATGGGCACCTTTACACTGAAGGCCCAGAACTGGTTAACCTGGCGTAACAGATGTGCCTAACATGAGTATGAGATGCTCCTAAAATTGAGTATCTTTTTTGACTGCCTCAGTATCAATAACAAAGCTGATGATTTCACCCTTTGTTTCACAGGTGCAAGCTAAATGTTACCAGCTCACATTCTCGGTGTTCCAGCACTCCAATCGAGCTCTCTCTACTCCTTATATTCATGCACTTGCACCCATCATGGTAGAAAATCTAAAGGCTGTTGCAAGAAAAAGACCAAGTAACAGCACCGAGTTGCTTGCAGTTCAAGAGGGAATTAAAGTATTAGAGACTGTAGTTGCTTTGGGAGAAGAAAAAAATAGTAAGTAAAATGTTTTATAAAATGGTTGCTGTTTACCTGCTACTACAATGTTTTAACATGTCATCAAAGCTGTAAGATTATTGTTTATGGTTATTTTATTTGTCTGTGTGTGTGTGTGTGTGTGTTATCGCCTGTTAAGTTTTAACTTAACCTTACTTTCCTACAAAAATAAATACTGTATATATTATTGCTGTCTGTCTTCGCTGGAGAGACTTATCTACATTTCCTGTTTTGCTGGTAACATTTGAGAAAGTAATCTCGCCTACAAGGAGACCGATAGCCAGTAATATCTGACAGGTTCTAACCCTTCCCTGCTCTAATGAAAGATATAAAAGTATTTCCTGTTGTGTACTGTACATTTGACCCCTGTCTGTTTGTTTGCATAGTGGATGGATAGGATGAAAAATCTGTTCTTGTGAAGGCTGCATGCTTTTGTATGCTTGGTAATCATATGATTTCTGTTGTAGGCCTGTTGCCCTGACATTTGACTTGCAGTGCCCAAGGCATTTAGATGCAACAACAAGGATCATGTATTTGTATATGTGCATGCCCATTTTTGACATTTATAGGTAGAATAACCTTTCCACATGTATAATTAGAACAATTGGTTTTCTCCACAGGAGTTCAGCTTCTTGCTCTGCTTGTTCCCACCCTGATTTCTTACTTGCTGGACGTCAATGCTTTTAGCTCGGCATCGCCATCCTCAAAGGACCTTCATGAGTTTGCACTGCAGAACTTGATGCGTATTGGGCCTCTTTATCCTCATGCATTCAAAACTGTCATGGGAGCTGCTCCAGAGCTAAAATCAAGCTTAGAGACTGCCATTAGAGCTAACCAGGCAAGCAAGGCTAAAGCTGCCTCCCAACAGCCTGCTCCTACCATACAAAGTGCCCCCACCATCAAACTCAAGACCAATTTCTTCTAACTGCAGAGAAGCTCAGCAGATGGATATCCTGAAAGTCCCCCTGGCTGACTCATTCTGAAAAACATTCTGTGGGACTTTTTACTAGGAACTCTTTCATTCAGCATTAAAAAAAATGAAGAGTTTTTTGTTTCTTGCTTCCTCTAGGAGTTTTCACATCCACACCCTCATTTATTTTGAAACTCTTACATCTACAGCCAGTATCAAAATTCTGGTCTCTGAACTAAAATGCTTGTGACAACATGAGTCATTTATATCCAAAAAGGCTTATTATTTTATTGAAATTGACTCTTGCAGTGTTTTTGAATATATTTGAATTTTATTCATGAGGTCAGGTAATTACCTAGATGCATGGTTTTCTTCACCCCTGTGCCCATGTAACGATTCCTGGTGGCGAGTGTTGGATCTCAGCTGCGGAGGTAAGTGGAAATGGTTCAGGAGTGAGGTTCACGGTAACACTTTAATTCAGTGAGTGCAGTCGGAACCCCTTACACATCATACACCATTTATCCTGGGAGCATTGAGTTGGATTTGTGTTGTATAGTCACACCCTCAATTATATAGCATTGGGGCCGTGTTGTGATTCGTAGTTCGAGGCCTTAGTTGCTTCACTAAGGACCGAACTAGACTATCTCAAATGGTTGAGGAATTAACAGTCCAGGGTATATGGTGCAGCAGTGTTTGAGGAGAGAGCCAGTTATCTTCACTAAGCCCAATATGAGTACATGCAGGTGACACCAACTATGGCTAAGCAGTAATAATGAAGCAGGTAGCAGAAAAGCAGAGAGGATGCAATATGAGACTTCCCCACAAGGTGGCAGTACCAACACTTCCCCTGCATCTAGTCTGGCGGTGATATACTTGCTGTTTGGTGGGAGTCCAGTCAGGGGAAGTGTAGCTGTTCCTTGGTGCTGGGGGTATCTGGAGGCTGGATCAATGGTTCCAGAGGATGGTCAGGCGGATCAATGGTTCCAGAGGATGGTCAGGCGGATCAATGGTTCCAGAGGCTGGTCACAAGGTCTCTGCTCAAGTTGTGGGTTCCTAATAGCTTGCTCGACGTACTATTTTGCTAGAACGTCGAGCAAGTGTTCAGCCTCAGTTTAAATAGGCAGAGGCAATTGTTGGGGGCGGAGCCGGAGACGAGACCCGACCCGAGCGTCTCCTAGCAACGGGACGCCGCCGGGCCTCGTCCGTCGCGTCACACTGCCTGTGAGAGGAGAGGAGGAGCGCTG
>NW_017306945.1:307209-321576 GCF_000935625.1 Nanorana parkeri | reverse complement strand
GGGTTCCTAATAGCTTGCTCGACGTACTATTTTGCTAGAACGTCGAGCAAGTGTTCAGCCTCAGTTTAAATAGGCAGAGGCAATTGTTGGGGGCGGAGCCGGAGACGAGACCCGACCCGAGCGTCTCCTAGCAACGGGACGCCGCCGGGCCTCGTCCGTCGCGTCATACTGCCTGTGAGAGGAGAGGAGGAGCGCTGCGGAACGGCCGCCCGTCGCCTAGCAACTAGACGCCGATGACGGGGCCGTCCCTGCGCTGGCCTCAGAGTCCGGAACAGCCTGCGTTCCTGACAGCCCATAGCTATTGGTTTAGATAGTAAGTCATAGCACAGGGAAAGCTTTCACATGTACCATGAAAAAAAACAACTGCCACGGAACTATTTGTACTAAGATTAGAATTAAAGGGTTATTAAACCCTCAGCGCTTTTTGCATATATCTACTGTTAGTAAGCAGTAGATATATGCAAAAACATAAATTTAAAAAAACGCTTTAAAAGCGGTTTAAACTTACTGTGTCTTCGACGTGCACTCCCATCTGAACATCTGAAGAGTCTCGGGCGGGCGCAAAGGATCTTGGGGCGGGCGCATGGGCAGTTCAGATGTTCGGCCAGGAGACGAGGAGAGACACAAGGTAAGTCTATGGAGCAGAGTGCACCCGCACCGACTCCGTGGGACTTCAGAAGAGAGGAGGACAGAGGAGTCAGTGCTGGATCGGAGACCCGCACCAGAGCTGTAGGGACAGCTTAAAACTACATTAAAGAAGATGATCGGATCAAGAGGCATCGTTTAAGGTAAGTCTCTACAGCAGGATTGGGAAGGGGGAAACAAATTCTGACTTTAATGTCACTATAACTGGAAGCAAGAAGATTGTGCAGCTTATAGAAAGGTCCCTTTAAGTACTTTACATCAAGGGTGGACAGAAAAACTGTAGACTACAGCAGGTACAGGCAGCTTTCACAGACCTCAACTCTTTTTTGTCTGCCACAGAATAGCAAAGTTTTTGGGAAACAAGCTTTCAACATTATTAACAAAGTAATCGTTGCACAAATACATGGTCCCCCTGAAACACTAGGGTGTAGCCTGCGCTTATTTTGCACTTAGACAATTCTCAGAATATTTAATATAACATACTGAACTGTATCTGTCACACGTAAAATTATATTATGGACTCGTATGGCAACATTAGTTTTTACTTTGGATATTTGCTTTTGCTGTCTGATATGTCTGTTGAATATAGAAAGTACCATTCCTGGTTTTAACATACTTAATTAATGTGTTTTTAGCTTATTGGGAAAACATGAATTTGTGTTGTACTGATTGTATATATTTAAAGTGAATTTTACTGTTACATTTTTGTGTCAAATCAGTTGCCTCTGTACATTCTCAGCATGTTTACAGGCATATCATGGTATATAAAAATGATTTAAAAAAAGGTTTATCCATTCTAGTTGGATCCTGAATCAGATGTTGATTTTCAGCTTCAAAGAATAAACTTGTATATGTTGATGTGTAGTGAAATATAACTGTTTAACACTTTCAAGGGGATTTCGTTTTCAAAAATTCAAAAGCCTGCACAAGCACACAAAAATAGGTATAGCTCGCAAAATGAGTGGCTCGTCACAGGCTCCACTGCAAGATCCTCGATGCTGGTCTGACCCTAGAGAATCTGTCAGAAAGGAAATCGACTGCACCACTCCAGACTGTATTAACTTTTTGTTACAATATTTTAAATATTGTTTTTTAACATAAAAGTAACATAAAAAGACACAATAGGAAACAATCCAAATACTGATTATCAAAATGGTAACAAATGGTTTTGTAGTAAGAGCCCTTTCACACGGGCATTCCTATCGGGTCCTTCTGTCAGTTTTTCAGGCAGATCTGATTGGAAGACCAATGTTAGCCTATGAGCAGCCTCATCTAAATGGACATTTGTTCGTTTACATCTTGTAACCCCCAATTCCCCCCCGGTCCGGAAAGTTAAATGGAACAGAGTTCCATTTTGGCGCACCTGATCGTGGCGGATCGGGGCTGATCTAATATACATTGACACATGTCCATTTCCATAGACCAACATGCGTCCAGTAAGTTCAGTTTTTTTTTGTCATGACATTGACATACACTCCGATCAGCAGCTAAAACTGTGTAGGGCTGCAAATAACAGTTATTTTCATAATCGATTAGTTGGCCAACACTTTTTTTCGATTTTAATCAGTTAGAGAAAAAAAATGAAATACCATCTTTTATTTCAAATGAAACACACAAATGGAGTGTTACAAGCAAAGTTTACTTCAGAATAAAACTGTATGCACATTTTTTTCAATCATTGCAGTACCGTGCGTTCCAGTGCGGGCGAGCAGAAAGCGCCATTGAAATGAATGGCACCACAACACACATCCTGCACAGAATTTGTCAGGCAGAAACTAAAAATTACTTTTCCTAACTTTTATAATTTTAATAATTGTACGTATTATATTAGACATTTAAATTAGTTGAATGGATTAAAATAATATAAATTGTAAAACTCCAATATAATAAAATAGCCAAACCTTGTATTTAAGATAAATAAAAGCCCGGGCATCAGTTTAGAGCTAGCCATGAATATTGGTCGGAAAATTATTGCTCTCAGTGCGGTGCACGTGGTAATACCTGGTAATACCTAATGTGTCACCTTTCCACTTCACTGGGGAATGACCACTGCCTGCTGAGGCAACTGAATGTAAATACAGCATGCAGTGGCTGGGAGCAAAAGCCAGCCTCATATTGTCTATTGGCGCTATATAAATCCTGTATAATAATAATAATATTGGCTATTTTAAATTACAATAGTAGGCTGGCTATTGCACCCGCCTGCTGTCAATCAGCAGAGGAGGGAACTGAAAGAGAAAATTCTCCTTCAGGTCCTCCTCTGCTGGGTGGGTACAATAGCAAGTCTGCTATTGGCTATTGCAATTTAAAATATCCAATAGCAGGCTGGCTATTTTTTCCTGCCGCTGATGGGAGACTTGACGCCGATGTTCTATCGATCCCTTGGACTCGTCCGAGGGATTGATAGAACACCAGCAGAAGAGGGGGAACTGGAGGGAACGGGGGCAGTGAAGGAGGAACGGGGCAGCAGCGCAGGTACCAGGGGGGGCAGTGGGGGAATATAGAGTTACCGCAGTCTCTTCTCCCCGCTTGTGCCGGCTGCAGAGGGCAGTGTCCCCGCTGCCTCTGCCGATACAGGCGGGGATTGAAAGGGACACAGACCGCTGCAGCCAGCACCAGCGGGGAGGAGCAGGGCGGCGGTGACAGCGGCAACTAATCGAAAATCAACATCGTTGTCAACGATTCTCATTATCGATTTCATCTTTTAGTTGTTGCAGCCCTAGATCCATGCATGGATCACCTGCTGATTGGAACTGAAGGCACTCATGTGAAAGGGCCTAACTCCTCTATGAAGGATACAGGACACTGGATGCTGCCAATATCATAACAGATCAGGAGACCTACTTGACCACTGAATCACTTTCCCCCTGTTGTTCTTCAGAAATGCAACAGTGGCCTTAGATGTGTGTTTTGGATCAATGTCATGTTGGGAAAAGTGCCCGACGACCAAGGTCGTGGAGTGATGATAGCATCTTCTTTCAATATAGAGCAGTACATCTGTGAATTCATGATACCATCAATGAAATGCAGCTCCCCGACACCAGCAGCACTCATGCAGCCCCACAGAAGGACACTGCCACCACCATGTTTCACTGTAGGGACCATGCATTTTTCTTTGTACTCCTTACCTTTGTGACGCCATACAGTTTTGAAGCCATCAGTTCCAAAAACATTGATCTTGGTCTCATCACACCAGAGTACAGAGTCCCAGTAGTCTTCTTTTTCAGCATGGGCCCTGGAAAATTGTAGGTGGGCTTTTTTGTGCATGGGTTTAGGATTAGGAGAGGCTTCCTGCGTGGACGACACCCATGCATGCCATTCCTCTGCAGTGTACGCCATATTGTGTCACGGGAAACAATCACCCCAGTTTGGCTTTCTACTTCTTTAGCTAACTGCAATGAACTTGCATGGCGATTTTCTTCAACCCTTCTCATCAGAAGATACTCCTGTCGAGGTGTAAACTTCTGTGGATGGCCTGGATGCCTCTGTGAAATAGGTTGCAGTTCCATCTTTGTATCACTTTTGCTACCATATTTTGACAGATAAGTAAAGCTGTGCTGATCTTCTTGTAGCCTTCACCTTGCTTGTGTAAATAAATGATTTTGTTTCTCAGGCCTTGTGACATTTCTCTTTTATGTGGTGCCATTGCTGACAGCATGAAATGGGAAGGGATTTTGTTTGTTAAGAAACCCCCTTTTATAATCAACTGTCTGCTGGACACCTGTGTAATGAATAATTATACTCACCTGTAGTTTTATTCTTGTTAATTAGGATTTTGTTATCTAAAATTTAGCTTTGCTCCTTTGACTTCCAATGGGGTGTATTTATTTTTGCAACATGGTGTTGAATGAATTTGTTAGCAAAAATACTTTTTTGTGTGTGTAAATGAACAAATCTTGGTTGCAATCAATGGCCTGCATTTGTGGGAGTATTTTGTGGGAGAGAGAGAGAGATCCCCTTCACTTTCTTCAACTTTGTTATGTTGCAGCCTGATACAGTTGTTTAGAAAAAAAAAAAAGCTTTGTCAACCTGGGACAGGAACTGCTGTTATGGGCCGGATAATCAGGGAAGAAATGTGCAAACAGATTTGTAGAAAATTAATAAAACTGTATAGAGTCAGACATGAAACCGACCATACTGAGAAATAGATTTCTACATTAAGTACTGTCTCTAGTCCTATCCTGCTCCTCAGGGAAAGGAATCATGCTGATGAATCAACCCACCTTGTCACTCACCCAAACCAGATCCATGCAGCAGATAGGACCACGTTTGCAGCTTGAAGCCTCTGCCATACGTCTCAGAAAGCTGCTAAAATAGGGTTCTCTCTTATGTCAACTCCATCGTCCCTGAGCAGATGAAGGCAGCTTTTAGTAACGCCCCTGAGGAGGACAGGAGAACATAGAGGATGGAGAAGAGAGGAGAAAAGAGAGAGTGGAGGGGACAGGAGAAGAGAGAGGATGGGGAGGACAGAGAAACAGTGAGGAGGTACTTACGCTCGCATATAGCCAGCTTCACAGCCAAAGAGCATGGAGCTGGCTTTCCGGCCAATCAGGGAAAGCCGAGTGGTGAGTCATTACCCACTGCCTGGCTTCCTGACTGGCTGGGAAGCCGGCTTCATGTTCCTCGCGGCACTGCCGGTCAGAAGAAATCTTCTGGTATCGGAGCATTTGGACGAGTGCGAATATTCACCCAAATGATCAGTATTGGCACCAATACTAGTATCGATATGACTGGATTCCTAACGGAAGGGAGCAGTGGCGTAACTAGAACCTTCAGGGCCCCGGTGCAAGAAACCATGAAGGCCTCCCCCTACCGCAATGGCACCACATGGTTAACAGGAAGGCTGCCGAGGTCCCCAGCAAGCGCGGGACCTCAGGCAGCCGCTTGTTTAAAATGTTAGTGCGGTGTTCTGTCGAGAGCGCCGACCCAGTATCTGCGCTTACGACACAGACGGGATTAACGAGGAAACCAGCATTTATTTACAAAGTATTCGTTTATAATGGTTAATTGTGACCATTAATAATATACCGTCTATGGCAGTAAATGAAGGATGGAATATTATTAACGGTCACAATTAACGATTTTAATTAATTACTTTGTGAATAAATGTGTTTCCTCGATAATACTGGTCTATGCGCAAGCGCAGATGCTGAGATCGGCAAATTAGACTACGTCGTCGTTCTCGACAGAACACCGGTATCTGCGTTTAGTATTCGGCTATGCCAAATGCCCCCAACCCCCCCCCCCCCCAACTATAATGCATTGCTGGGACTTGTAGTCCTCTATAGCTGATGCATTTCTGCAAGTGCTGCAATGCAGAATGGCACCAGCTATAGGGGACTACAACTCCCAGTAATAATTTATACAGAAATGCAGATTAGTTCCATCAGCTATACAGGACTACAAACTCACAGAACATACAGGCACAGAGATTAAATCACTTACCTTATCTAACTGTCCTCAAGGCTGGAACACCATGCAGCAGGGGTGTGTATTCAGGAAGCTCCCGGCCGCGGCCCCAGCGCTGGCTGTGGTACAATTAGACCCAGTGTGTGGCTCTCTGCCTCACTTGCAGGGCGGCCAAGCGGATGGCGCCCCTGCGCCCCCAGCATTCCCCTGACCTGCCACTGGTACTAGCGGGCCCACCTCCTCCTCTCCTCGCGCTGGCTCGGTCCCGCACCGGCGGTACTTCCCCTCTGCCTTGCGCCTGACGCTGTTTGAAGACGAGCTTCTGGTGGCCGAGTCCACCTGCAATGGGAGAGGGGAGGGAGGGGACGCGGTCATTGCTGGCGCCGAACCGAATCTCGCTGGGCCACGGGCCCCCGCATGTTATGCTACCAGGGTCGCAATTGCGACCCTGGTAGTTCCGCCAGTGGTAGGGAGACAATGACACGACCTCGTCATTCTGGAGGTGACTGACAGGACATGGTGATCTACACAAGTACGAGCTAAGGACTGCAGATCTAAGGGGACCTGTAAGGCTTAGGATGAGCAGTACGGATTAGGATGAGCTGTGCGGACAAGGGTGACCTGTAAGGATTAGGACGAGCCGTGCGGACAAGGATGACCTGTAAGGATTAGGATGAGCAGTGCAGACTAAGATGACCTGTAAGGATTACCCCTGTAAAGATTACTAAGAACGCACATTGGGGGTTAGAATTAGCAGTGTGCATTCAGATAACGTGGACAGCATTTACATGACCAAAAAAAGACGAAGATATAAAAATACACGCATATATATATATCTATGTTTATTTATTTAGCTACCTGAAATGTCATGGATAGCAATGGTGGAGGTGTGGAGAATTGCACAGGACAGCAATGCTAGACGTTCGGGTCACGCATGCCCTGTAGAGCGTAGTGGAAAATGTGACAGGGCGTTATAGCGTATCAGCCAAGCTCAGGGACGCATGCGCAGTATGCCTATTAAAAAGCTCTTCGCAGCAAGCACATCAAACCAGCTAAGGTTATAATGAATGTCAGGCACGCAAGCACAATGCGGCGCTTTCGAGAGCTCCTCGCAGCACACCTGTCATATCGGCCAATGACATAATTGACTTATGCGCAGTAACGCTCTTGGCTTTTGCGACAGAACAGCCCATTTATGCAGGACGCATGCGCAGTGCGCCTCATTTTTCAGTGTAAAACGTAAACTGCTGCCGACGGAAGTGACGAATTTGGCAAATCTGATAGCTTAGCTTTTGTGACAGAACACAGGACCAGTGTAACCCTGAAAAGCTCAGTTCCTGTTGCTGGCAGTTCTTAAAAAAAGGATATAGAGTGATTGAATCGCGATGAGTAATGTTGTGGAAGACGAGGAGGATGATTACATGTCCGATAACTTCATCAACTCCTCGTAAGCAGCGCACAGTCATTTCACGTCCCATGTCGGCTCACTGGCTTTATGGGGTTTTATTTAGTTTTTACTGAACCTGCCCTGTAAGCAGTGCAGATATAGGCTTGTCACTTTCCATCATATAGACCTGCATGTAGCCTTTATTAGTTTTAGAATGGGAGCTTAAAACAAATATTGTGAATCTTGGTGTTTTATGTGTATTTCTAACAGATCTGTACCGTAATCCAGTGTGAAACTTTGTCTGCTGTACATGAGCTTCCTGCAATGAAGGCAGTCACTGCTGCTCTCTCTCATTGTGCAGGGTGGCCAGTCTTGTATCCAGCTCCCTTCTGTAGTTTTTGGGCTTGTTCACACCAATTGTGTTGCGTTCCAGAGCGGGAGCTCACAAAACTCCCTCCTTCGTTCTGGGGCGGGAGGGGGCGTGGTGGTACATTGAAGTCATTGGCACCGCAGTCAGGCCCCCCCACCCACTGTACGATCGGACACGTGCCAAAACAATGCCTCCGTTCCTTTCCACTGCAAACGCAAAAAATGCTGCATGCTTTATTTCTTGCATTTGCAGTGGAACGGAACGCAGGCAATGTTTTGCCACGCGTCCGATCGCATGGTGGGCGTGGCTGCGGTGCCATTGACTTCAATGCACCGCCTTGCCCCCTCCCGCCCCAGATTAAAGCGGCAAGTTTTGTGAGCGATTGCGGTGCGTTCCAGCAGCTACCGCTCTGGAACGCAATGCAATTGGTGTGAACAAAGCCCTTCAGTAGGCAGCCTGAAGTGGGTTATCCCGCTGGGTTCCTCCTACAGCTCTGCTCTCTGCACAGGCTGTGTACAGCACTGTGATTATGTCACTGCTATTTTGTACAATAACTAGGTTTTAAAGGCGGTTGGTGCACTTAAACTGGATTTATATCCTTTGCGGCTTTTGAGGAATACTGTATAGTTCAATTAATGTTTTACGTCCGGAGTTCACTTTTAGATAACCTGTATGTTGTGGGCTTTGGCCACATTTGATGGGTGACTGACTTTTACTGCCCTTTGAAAAGGGATCTGTAGTAATCAGCACTTGTATAAAATTGGCCTTGAAGCAAAGCATCACAACTGGTGCATGTGTATAAGCCTGAGTGGCCACCATGTTAAGTTTTAGGTGCATGGTCAAAACATGGGTCACCCACCTATTTTTACCACCCCTTTGCTGCCCCTGTGAACGAGGCCATCCAGTAAATAATTTTCATCAGGGCAAAGTAGAAATTTCCAACAGTATTAAATGGAGGCTCTCTTAGGTGCATGCAGATTCCATCTCAAGTGCCTCCAGACCCTAAAAACCTGGGGACTGGGATAAGGAAATACCAGGAGAATGGGGATGCTAATGGATGATCCACTCTGCCCCACCTTGATTTTGGTTACTCAGCATGCTGGTCACTTTTAAAGTGGAAGTGTAGTTAAAAAAATGTTTTATTGCATTGATTTATAATGTACACATAAAAGGCCCTTTCACGTCTATTCCTGAGTTTTTTGATGCATTGTAGGGATGCGTTACATTTCAGTGGGTCCATTATGTGTGTCGACACACTATAAAAGATGTACCCGGCTCTTGTTTTTTTAGCACACTGCCAGGGAACGCATGTATTCATTCTATTTGTTTTTGGTGAGCTGACAAGCAGATGCATTTTGTTTACTACACATATACTACTTGTGGGTGCCATTGCACTTGCACAGCGTAAAATGTGCATACGTGGCTATGAAGCCACCCAAAGTGTCCTATCATATAATGAAATTGTTGCTTGCAAAATTCTTTGATGAGGGTCTAAAACTAAACCCCTTTGTTCAGTGGCAGCACAAAAAGGGGCAGCAATTCTACCACTTCTGGGGCTGCCAGAACCCACTTGCAGTGCAGGAAGTACTGACATTGTGTGCACTCCTCAGTTGGATCCTTCTAGTGACGGAGACACTTCTGAACCCACCCATCTGTGACCTGGGCGCCTGGAGTGACCAGCCTCCTTTCCAGCAACTATAGACCTTGGACTATGGAGAACTCCCTTGCAAATCTTGGGGTTCAAGGAACTACTATCCCAGATTTATGTGTGGAGTGGATATGCTGCATATTTCCCCTGGCATTACGTTTAAGTCACCCTGTGCCCATTATAGCTACAGGATGTGGAGCCAGCATCACTGAAGGGGGTTAACTCTAGACTTCCCATTGAACTTGTTACAGTTTATTTGTCCATTTGTTTCATTGTGTTAATGGTGGGATAGGTGTAGTTGAGTAGATTATCCTATGCTAGACACTCGGGAGATAATCCCATCACATTTGTTTTCCCTCTCCCTATTCTTTCATGACGGCACCGGGTAGGGGATTGTTTTGATTGTGTTTTTATGTTTTTAGACCACCAGAACTGTATAAATACTGTGCTGGCTTTCAGTTCTTGTTTTTACTCCAAAATGTGTGCGGTCTGATTCTTGGGGTAAACAACTGCTATATTCAATATCTTCTGGTTCCAGAGTGGAGGAAGCTGGATTCTGACAGAGGTACCCAGTCGGGGGTCTGGGCGGGTCCAACACACCATTCGCTTTGGTGGACAGCCTTACAGCTCCCCCCCACTAAGGAGGATGTTGAGAGTGTCATTTCTGATGGTGAAAACAGTGGAACATGCCTGTGCAATGTGGGTTGGCACAAGCGCTTGTTGTCCGCATTGGCAGATTGTGTGACAGGGTGACAATGGAAGGTAAACTTTAAGGGGCAGGGACAGAGCATTGTCACCCTAAAGCAGTGGTTCTCAACCTTTATAGTGAGGGGAAGACTGCTATCCCCTCTCACTGTGCACACGGAGCGGCAGGGTTACTTTTAACCCTGTCGGGGAAAAAAAAAAAAACTTTCTCCTGGAAAGGTTTAGTCTGCTCGATGAGAAAGTTTTTTTTTTTTCTGACTTACGGCGGCCCCGATGTCAGAAAAAAAAAGAGCAGAGAAAGCGCTTCTCTCCTGGGTAGCCGGAAGCCGCTAGGCGACCCCTGGCAAATCGTCATTCGACCCCCAGGTTGGGAACCACTGCCCTAAAGGCAATGTATACACCGGTTTGAGATGGTGTAAAGCAGTGTGTACAGCAAGCCTTTGCAAAGCATGTATAAGCTTTTGCCAAAAAGTTTTGTTGAAGCCTTAAAGAAGATGTCAGTGCAAGTATTTGGATATTAAACAGAAATCTTAATGGGAGTGCTCAAGTAGTTTTGAAGCCTACTTGCATGTTACAGTCATTGAGTAATCAGAATACAAAATTCCTAGACAATCCTAAGATTATATTGTAACGTGCAGGCACCACAGGGTGAAGGCTAAGAGGGGATGTTTGTATCGCTGGTGAGACTGAAACGCCTCGCTAATGGGTGGTCTTCACAATGTGGTAAATAATATCTGCAGTGTAGTTCAAGAGATCTTTATTCCGAGGCACTATTTGCTTGTGGCCAGTGATGGTATAGGTTCCGAAGAAGCCACATATGAGGTTCCACAGTATAGGGCTTCCCAGTGGAAGCTGTTTCCTGTGGAATTACATGCGTGGCTTCTCCTTGAGACACCGCTACCTTTATGTCCACAAGAGAGTGTTGCATCTTAATAAGGATCCCTTGAACTCCATCCTGGCTATTTACCACGTGGTGGAGACCACCAAGCGGCGACGTGTTTCAGTCTCATCAGCAAGTGCATTCCAACATCACCAGATTAGTCTATTTGCGGATGGATTGCAGAGATCATTTTACCTTTTCAGTCCATCCACAAACTTTCCTTTGTATTCTGGTGATGCTAGAGTGCAACTGCTGATGAAACAAACCACTGGATGGTGGGTGGTATATGACTTCATGACTGCTGTGTTTACTGGATAGAATTAGCGGCTCACCGAATGAATTATTTGTTGCCTGGTATTTCTGTTCAATTTCAAGATCAATGACTGAAAAACAAATCTACACCATGCATTTGTAACTATGTTTATTTTTTCCATTCCAGAAAAGATGTTCGTCCAGGAATACCTGTTCCAAGAAGTGTCAAGGCATCCTATGAGAAAGAAGAAAGACAAAAGGAAAGTAACATAAAGAACAGACAGAAAAGCTTGAAGGAGGTGGAACAAGAGAGAAGAGACACAGTTCTGAATGAGGCTCTTAGCAATAAAAACAAAGGGTTTGCGTTACTTCAGAAGATGGGCTATAAAATGGGTGAATCCCTTGGCAAAAAAGGTGACAAATTCATAGATACATTTTGTGAAATGCATTTTAGTCTGTGCCCAGTTTATGTATAGTATGCAGACATTTTTACAGGCTTATTGTATAAAGAAAAGAGAGAACTGCAAGGTTTAGTAACCCTACAACAATATGACTTCCGTAAACTGAACCGTTGTAAGTGTCATGGTGGTGACTACGTTGTTGTGAACCTCCAACTACACTGTAAGGAAAGGCCAATGAGAGGAAGTAGATTTACTTGGGAAGTGTTGGCCGACAGGATGGTGCTGGACCATGGGAGGTAGTAAAAGTTTGCATTTCGTAAATGTGAAAAACAGTTGCAGTCCTAGAAGATATTCATCTGCAGACAGTTTAATTATACTCAGATGGAAAGGAAGTACTCTTTCTTCAGCTGGCTCTGCCTCTAGATGGGCAGAGCCAGCTGTCAGTCACGCAGCTGGGCGGATCCCTGAACAATGGTCGGGTTCCGCTTCAGCTGCGGCGTCTCAGTATACCACGAGCTAGAGCTCGTGGTATACTGAGCCTAGGGTGACGGGAGGACGCTAGTTTGTGTCCTCCCGTTACCCTAAGGAGAACTATGGGGAAAAGACTTAACCCCATAGTTCTCCTTTAACCATATCTGGACTTACCGTAAGCGCCCTGAATAATGGGACTTGATCTAAAATGCAGAAGAAGCTCTTGCTTATAATGCGTAATTTCTCGCTCACACAACAGTGTCTGCAGTTTAAATAATAATTATGATATAGTAGTGTTATCATTGCTATATTGTATTTTCTCTGGCTCATTCGTACACATTAATAATCGGCTAACTAATCGATTTTGAAAATAATCGTTAGCTGCAGCTCTACACAGGTCCTAGATTTACAATGCTCCCGCAGTGTACTGTACGTATGGAGGAGCAACGTTGACACTATAGGCTGCTCTCCTCATTTTGACTACAAACACCTCCCCCTTTCCTCATCTCCATTACATAGACCTGAGGTGTTTTGTAGTTCAAGCTATCTTTTTTAGCTTTGGATAGAGTAAGGAAGGGTTAGAAACTCTTTTGGGTTTTTCCCCAGTCATTTTCCAGGACAGCCAATGGGAGAAAGCTCTGCCTGCCTTGAAGGCAGGAAACGCAATATCCACATTAGATTAAAAAAAAGAGCCTCCTACAATCCCACCTCAAGTGTTTTTTTTTGTTTCCTCCAGCCTAACAGAAACATTGTTTAGTGTTAGTCGTGCTAGTTGCAGAGGGTTATGGTATCTTGAACACAGTGACAGGTGTTTCTTGAGGATCTGCATACATGGGCTTTCTGATCGGACCCCCAACCGATTTTTTTTCCCCATAGTTCTCTTAAGGGTCACTGGAGGACATATACTAACCTCCTCCAATGACCCAAAGCTCAGTATATGGCGGGCTACAGCTCGCAGTATACTGAGACCGCCGCAGCTGGGACGGATCCCGACCTTACTGTCTATCTAGAGGCAGAGCCAGCCCCTTCCCCTATCCGTTCTTCCAGTCCGCGCTGGAGGATCGGAGAGGGGGAATCCCTGCAGGGAGCCGTGACTGACAGTCACGGCTCTCTAAGAGGGAGATGATTGAGAAGTGAGTGAGCGAGCGACGATATGTGTTCGCTCACTTCCCGATCTATTGAGCCACCGTGTGACAGTTTCATTGTCACACGTCGGCTCAAACTATGAGGGTGAGTGGAAATCGCTCACCTCATAGTTCTCCTTTTTTAAAGTGTATTTCCTCTTTCACAGCCAAATAGGGATAACACCTGTTTTATATTTGTTACATGTTCCCATTCCTCATAGTTCTCAAGTATAGGGCTCAATCAATTTGGGTGGAATTCACACTATATTGAGTGTGAGAAGGGCTTACTTGTCTGGTGGGATTATTTTTCTTCTTTTTTTTTTTTTTATGGTGGAATTTATGGAGGGGAGGTGGGCAGGATAGGGTGGGTTCAGGCAGGGCAACTGGTGGCAAGTAACTTTTAAGGCCTGACTAGTAGCTCAGGACCTAAAATTTTGAGCCATGGATTAATTGATCATAATTGATAATAAGAATAGTTGTCAACTATTCTCATTATCGATTTGTTGGATCACCTAGCTCGCTCTAGCTGGGAGGAGGGCACAGCAAGCAGTGGGCGGGTGCAATAGCCAGCCTGCTATTGGCTATTGAAATTTCTTACGTTTCCTCCATTACAGCTGCTAGTTCCTAGTTCGCTCTGTCCATAAATATCCTGCAGCGGAAGGAGCTTTAGGAATAGTGATCACAGCCCTGATCCCTCATCAACTATTTCCTCCTCTACTGCTCCAGCCAGTTGACAAAATCAGAGGGATCTTCTGATGGTCCAGAAACCCAGAAGTGTTTGGATTAGCCAGATTTCCTGGCTAAAATCTGAATTGTTTTTGCCTATAGAGCTGAGTAGTTTTCACTAGGATAGGAAGATAGACTTTAAAGTAGAGCTAGGAGCAAAATTAAAGATTACATATATGCTGCGTTCTGTAAGCAGTTAAGTTTCAGTTACAAGGCTTAGCATTTACCATATAACACTGTGTGTGGTAATTACAACAGTCTTCTTTTATTCATATCGTTTAAAAAAAAAAAAAAAAAAAAACAAATCCTGGAACACCTTATAAATTTTTTTTGTTTTTTTTGTGGTGTG
>NW_017306945.1:291347-305194 GCF_000935625.1 Nanorana parkeri | reverse complement strand
ATGGTGGAATTTATGGAGGGGAGGTGGGCAGGATAGGGTGGGTTCAGGCAGGGCAACTGGTGGCAAGTAACTTTTAAGGCCTGACTAGTAGCTCAGGACCTAAAATTTTGAGCCATGGATTAATTGATCATAATTGATAATAAGAATAGTTGTCAACTATTCTCATTATCGATTTGTTGGATCACCTAGCTCGCTCTAGCTGGGAGGAGGGCACAGCAAGCAGTGGGCGGGTGCAATAGCCAGCCTGCTATTGGCTATTGAAATTTCTTACGTTTCCTCCATTACAGCTGCTAGTTCCTAGTTCGCTCTGTCCATAAATATCCTGCAGCGGAAGGAGCTTTAGGAATAGTGATCACAGCCCTGATCCCTCATCAACTATTTCCTCCTCTACTGCTCCAGCCAGTTGACAAAATCAGAGGGATCTTCTGATGGTCCAGAAACCCAGAAGTGTTTGGATTAGCCAGATTTCCTGGCTAAAATCTGAATTGTTTTTGCCTATAGAGCTGAGTAGTTTTCACTAGGATAGGAAGATAGACTTTAAAGTAGAGCTAGGAGCAAAATTAAAGATTACATATATGCTGCGTTCTGTAAGCAGTTAAGTTTCAGTTACAAGGCTTAGCATTTACCATATAACACTGTGTGTGGTAATTACAACAGTCTTATTTCTTTTTTTTAAATTGGTTTAAAAAAAAAAAAAAAAAAAACTAATCCTGGAACAGCTTATAAAGTTTTTTTGTTTTTTTGCTGGAGTGAGACTTCAATTTGTTTGTCTATACTGAGAGCACCGCAGCCGGGACGGAGCCCGACAATCCTGTCTGGATCCACCCAGCTGTGTGAGTGACAGCTGGCTTTGCCTCTCTAGAGGCAGAGCCAGCTGTGCCCACCACCTGCCCCGTCTGTTTCTCCAGTCAGCACTGGAGTGCTTATGTGTGTATGTGAGATTTGTCTGCTTGTGTGTCTGTCAGTGTTTTTTAGGGCCCTTTCACACTAGTACAGTGAGTTAATCGAACAGTCCTGTGCGATTAAGGCACTGTACCATGCAATCGCACCTACTACGTGGGAGATGTGTTGCGTTATTCATTTGAATGGCACCCCAAACGTACATCCCGCCCACAGTTCAATCGCCCGCACTGGAACGCCCGGTACAGCAATGCCATGCTTTCCATTGCAGTGCGACTTGGGTAGCAACTTAATGACCAAGGGGAAATTTGAGTCTTGAGGTTACACAGGTTGAGAACCACTGATCTAGATGACACCAGAGTCCCCAACATGCATGATAAAATGTAGGCAAGATGACCTGGGATTTTTAGATACAACATTCTTCCTAAAGATTTGAATGGTGAAGCAACTGGACAATAGTTGTATGCACCATCTCTCCAGTCTCAATCACGGAGTTGTGTATCTTCTACAGCATTGTAACAGGTCTTTGGTGACCTCCCTCTTTAGTCTTTCTTGTAAGGTCCATTCTTTTTCGGTGCGTGGTCTGCCCTCTTCTCCCTTTTCTCTCCCGTTCATTGAAGGACACAGGGAACAGATCGGAGATCCTGTACTGTAGGGTAATATCGCCACCTGCAGGAGAAGTCTTCCTTTTCCGCTCACAAGCGGCTTTTTCGTCCGCCTCCGCGTAGGGAGAAGAAAGCCTCAACATGCAGCTATCCCAGCCCCTGATGCCAGGATTCTGACAACTTTGCACCTGGAAAAAAGCCGTCACCTATTTGGGTAAAATAAGCTTCTAAGCTCATTTAAAAGCCAAAGGATCCCAGGAACCATTTAAGCAAAAGGATGGTGAGCTTAGCAGGGCCTCTTCTTCTTCTTCTTCTTCTTCTTCTTCTTCTTCTTCTTCTTCTTCTTTTTTTTTTTTTTTTCTTTTTTAACCAGTTCCAAAAAGCCTTAGGGAGAACACTGTATTGCATTCGAACCACTTCTATAGAAGTGTATACCCTCAGATAGGCTCAAAGTCATAAACGGTAAACGCAAGATGAGCTATGGTCCCCAATGATCTTACAGTCAAAAACAACCACTATGCGACGTCAAAACTGTTGCACGCCTCTATTTTAACTTGGCACTTGACTTTCCATTGAAATGTGAGTGCAGGAGGTCTCCCTCAACTTGCATCCACATATTTGTATTTTAAGAGGAGGTCTCCAACACTCACGTTTTTATGAAAACCCAATCTCTTGAATTGTAAGGCAGAGTGCAGCAGCTTACTTGTAAGTATTTTTGACTCTGTGATGAAATAGAAGTCTGCCAGAGAACATTTTTAGTTTGTTATAGTATCTCTATAGTGCACTTATCTCTTTCATGCCTCGCCCAATACTGTCAGAATTAATGGCTAAACTACAGAGTTCATTTTACATTGTACCTAATTGTCTGCCAGGTGGTAGCTTAAAACTTATCTAGCAGCCTCAAATATCGGAATACAAGCCTTAGCCGACCTTTAACTTATATTACCGTATTTTTCCGTCTATAAGATGCCCCTATGTATAAGACGTCCCCAACTTTTCTTACCCAAAATTCCGAAATCAATATTTTAAATGGTATAATGCATTACACTTACCTCAATCACATCATGCTCCGACATTACAGCTCCGGGCACTGGCTACACGCTCTCCCGAGCGCCGCCTGACGTCGTGCCTACACCTCACTCTACCACATTTATTGCGCTAGGTAGTGGCGCTTCTGTCTCCAATTTTTGTTTCCATAAATCTTTTGTAACTGACGTCAGCTGTTGCTGGGGAGAAAGCTGACCTCGGGTACAAAAGATTTATGTTTGGAGGAAAACTTATGCTTGTCTCTGCAATCAGTTTCACTCGTGAGGCTACGGTAGTTTGCAGTGGTTTCGGCAGTTTCGCAACCTCGGTTCTCCTCTCAGCCCCCGTGTATAAAACGCCCCCCAATTTTAAGGTAAACGTTTTAATGAAACAGTAGCGTCTTATACACGGAAAAATACGGTAATATTGTCATTTTGCAGTTTGAGCTCAATGCAGCTTTGTTCACTAACTGTTTTTTGTGAATTGGTATCTGAGAAGGAAAAACAAGGTACTCAGTTTTTTTTCTCTTATTTATTGGAGCATTTTTATTGAATCTGAAAAGGTTGTCTTTTCGTTTTACAAAAAAAACCTCTCTAACCTACCAATTTGTCACAAAAGTTGTCACTCATCGGCCTTATAGAGTTGTAAACTCAACACTTTTCCTATAAAACTCCTCTCTGCAGATGTTCTTTGGGGCTTTCAGTCCATTAGTAGCATCAGTTACTGTTAAGGTTATGCTCTGTAAGTGTTATTTATGTTGTAGAGGTTGGCTGTTGATCTTTGTGGCAGGCCCACAGTGCATTATTGCTATTATTTATTGCTAAAGGGCCACAATATTTTTTTTGTATCGCAAAGTGTATTCATGCCCATTTATTTAGAGCCAGTCAGATTAAAAGGCGATTCTCCTTTTCAAAGTAGAAAGTAGAATACATTCCTCAAACAGGCAAATAAAAATTGCTCCTTCATTAGTATGGAGAAGGTGCTATGACACTGTCCACCTAATAAAATGTAAATGAAGAATGCTAGCAGCCAAACTATTTCACCAATAAGACATAACAATAATAGGATGTGCAGCCTGCAAACAGAGGCCATAAATCTGAATTTCCAGAAACCAGGAAAGGTAAATTCTTTGCAGACCCAAGTGTACAGTCTAGGTGTATATTGTCTCATTATTAATTCCGGGCTCTATATTCTGCAGATATGTGTCCCGTGACTTAGACAGATGGTTAATCCTTGGCCACAAGTGACTTTAAACTTCGGAAACAGATGCAATGGAAAGCGTAGATACTGCAGTAAGTCTGTGATAAATCTGTCTTTTGTGCAGATGTGTACAATTTCTTCAAAATATGAGAACGCATTACATCTTTGGGTCCAGCAGTTTTCAATAGAGCAGTTATGTAATGTGTGCAGACATTTTTATATTGCATTCTGCAGCCATGTTTTCCAATAACCCTGTTTGTCAGGCATTATATACTGTGCCTGCTTCAGACTCCTTAGTTACATTATACTTCATTGTATATTACACCAGGGCTGGACAAATCCTAGTGGTTAGGTTGGCATGGTAACTGACAAACTCTATGGCGACTGAAGCCAGCAAGGGGTCCCCATGAGTTCTGCCACCTCCACCATTGCAGCAGATTCCTATCTGCCTAATGGGGGCTTTAATAACCCCTCTTTAATGAGCCAGGGGGAGGTTAGGGGGTGGTGGGCTGAGGGACTTCTGTCCAGAAATACCCCAGCCACTTCTGTGCATGAAATGCAAGCCACTGCTGCTCTGTGTATTCTAATTGCCTGTCAGTTTATTAGCACCTCTGCTGGCAGGGTTCTACCTTAACCAAACATAGCTGCTGCAGGATGTGTAGGCTAATATACTGGTTATATTATACTACATTTATTTACATTATTTAGAAGGTCTCTTACAGGCATAGTTGTATGGTAAAGGCAGCTGATGAACTACCACTGCGGCATTTACCTCACGTAGCAGGGGGCCCATCTGGACACTGCGCCCTTCTGGTTGTCATCCACCCTTGGTGGCATATATTAATGGAAAAGCTAATACTGAATTAATAGTTCTGTCGCTGGTATTCATGAGGTAGGGTTCCACCCTATAGCAGTCAATGGATGCTTGTGTTTACAGGGGTTAGCGGGCAGTTACATGTACAAGATAGCAAAAAGGCATTACTGACCCTTAAAAGCACAGTGACGACGCCTGCAAAAAAAAAAAGCAGAAAGCAAAAGCAGCTAGGACGATCGTTTGTGGAGTTGCTTCAGACTGGGAGTCTTGTGATGCAATATTAACAAAATTATTTATTTGAATCTCAAGTCAAAACGTGTTATTTTGGCACCCATGGCAAAGGTACTCCATGTTCCTATAGTCCTAATCCTCCTTCTCCTGCATTTGGTCTGCACCTGAGCTTGCAGGTAAAAAAAAAGAGCTGAATTCACCTCCCATCCCCTTTCTCCCCCCCCATGGAAAAAAAAATTATATGCCCCTGAACTGTATTGACAGCCAACGAGAGAAAAAGCCAAGTCCTGCCTGCATATGCAATGCTGGCTGTCAATATAGTCATAGCTGCTACATTCTCCCACAGTGCTGGCTTTACTTAACAATAGCCCAGCATTTCAGTACCTGCCTCCCTACTGACAATAGCTAAACTAGCATGTTGGGGGAAACTCCACGCCCAAATGCTTCCTCCTCCTTTTCAGACTGATAGTTGTTAGCTCCAGGACCTTGACTTGTCTGCGTTGTAAAAGGCAGGCGCAGCTACCACAATAAAAGCAAACTTTACAGTTCTATGCCTCTGATTAGTCCTCTTTGTATATAAGGAGCATTTTCCAAAGTTTTAACCAAAGTCAAGATTGATATTCAGCTATCTTCTAAAACGCCCAAGTGAGTACATGTCAACTGAAACAAAAAAAGAGGAAGTGCCTCAATCTCTTGTGCAATAAAACACCTTGTTGGTTTGAAAATATTGGTATTACACTCATGTTAAATTTAAGTGTAATACCAATCCTTTATCCTTTCACTCAGATAAAATGCGTTTTATTGTGCCAGATCGAGGCGCTTCCTATCTTTTCTTTTGTTTTCCAGCCACCACAAGGCAAGAACGATTGGCACTTTCTGTTTATTATTTTTGGTTTAAAGTTGTACTACTGGTAAAGTTTAAGTCCTCATTCACACATAGGCGACAGTGTTTTCGCGTGCACATTAGGTCACGTGTTTTTATGAGCAGATTGTGACATACTGATGTCAATGGCAAAGATGCGAAAAACCAAATGCAGCGCACGTTTCTAAGCATTTCACATTGACTCTATATGGACAAAATGAGCTGTAATCTGCCAAAAAGAAGCGCATGTACTTTTTCCAGCAACAGGGGTTTTGCTTATTGCGACAAAATGCTCAAGTGTGAACAGAGGCCTTAAGAATGAATGGGGGATTTTTTGGGGGAAGCTTTGTCGCGCTGAATCAGCTGCGACAATACAAATGGAACAGACCTTAGTCTGGTCTATCTGTAAAAAATATAAGTCAATTGGACTTATTTGGAGCTGGTTGGATGACCAGTGGTTTGAAGACCAGTGAAGGTGAACCAGTAAAGCTGGTTGGATTACCAGTGAAACCTCTTCAAGAAAAATACAGCAAGTCCAGTTGCCTTGATTTATTTTTTACAGATATACCATGAGCTAGATGAATGAGAACCTTCAGACACCTTAGTCTGGTCTGTATTTTTATTGTTAATTTAACTTTTAAAATAAAGTCTGTTCAAAATGAACAGAAGAAATGTTTTCCTTTTTAACTGTTAATTAACTATATATTTTAGCTACCTATATACCAGTGATATGCAGTACCTGGGTGAGACATTTCACCAGCACCGCCCTCAGCATGTGGAAGCCCCACCCCATCCTTCCCAAACCCCGCCCCCCTACTTGGCCACCAAGCTATGTGTGGAGGAGGAGGGTATAAGATGGGGAGGAGCCTCCTTGTCCCTCACTTGCTTGTCACTGTTGAGGCATCGAGATCGATGTTCTCAGTGTTTTAATTTTCTTTTTTTTTTGATTGGACAGCTTGGACCAATGGTGCTTTGCCATTGGTCCAAACCATCCACAGAGCTCACGCCTCTAACATAGAGTAGTGGCTGTTGCAGCTCTTGCCTCACTATGTTAGGTTATACAGGCAGTGGGGAAGCCCGCTGCTGTATAACCTAACTTAGCTGTGAAAAGCCGGATGTAGTGCCGCCTGTAATTAACAGGCAGCGCTCCATTCATGACCGGTTACACAGTGGGAAGGCTTTCCCAGCTGTGTAATGTGTTTGTATGGAGAAAAAGCTGTCGGCTTCAGTTCTCCATAATACTAGGCGAGGCTCTTCCTCACCTGCCTCCCCTGGCCGCACGTCCCTGCTATATACTCATAAGCAGGTTGTGTAATGGTAATGCTGGCTCTAAGGTTTTTAAAGCCGGCTCTTAGTTCTTGGTGGGGTGCCCGGTGGGACAGAATGGAAGTGGTGGTCTGGGGATGTGACTGTTTCATATTTTTTTTTTTTTTTTAACAGGTAACATTTTTATTGGTACTGTTTCATATTACACCCTGAATTTGGATGCAACATGAAACATGGTATGAAACATGGTATTAAAGGTAAACTTGACCTTTTTAAGCTCTTAATTACAGACTTTAAAATGTGCTTGAAGATCCGCAGCCACTGGGTCAACACCAACACTTATTTGAACTATCTCCAACTCCCAACACTTAATTCTCAGTCTGCACCAGCCAACACATTGCAATTACATTGTAATTAGGGTTGCACAGATACCAAGTACAGTACTCGGTACAAGTAAGAGTACATGTACTGATACTTTTGCGCTCCAAGACTACACTAGAGAAAAATGGAAAAATTAGGAGGCAGCTGTCAATTGTAAGGAGCACACTGAGCTCCTGGGATTTGTACATCTCTGTTTTTAATGTACAATTTTGTTTTTATAAATTAAGGGATGTACAGATACCAGTTTTGCGAGTACGAGCACTGGTACTTGCCGAGTACTTACAAGTACAAACACTGATACATTTTTGTTTATTGTCATGTGACCGTTTTTCTAAAACAATACAGACTAATGATTTCAGGACAGTCGTGTAGCACCAGAGCCAGGTCCCAGCTGCAACCTCTGCAACCCTGGTAGTGCTCATAAAAATGCCAAGTATCTGCACTGGTACTCGAAAAGTATCTGTACATCACTAATTGTAATTACATTCACACTGCCTGTTTTTGATTTGTGTATGGGAAGTGAACACCTCAGCAAAAGTTTCATAGTCCGTATTTGCATGCTGCAAAACGTTTTTGAATTAAAATCTGCACACATGATCTCCACGATCATCGTGCATCAGTGATTGTTGCAAATACACTCTTGGTTAGTTATACATACCAGAGTTTACCTCTCATGGAGAGACCAAATTACCTGTTTCAAATAATGACCCGTAGCCTTTTGGTCTCCGTGGCTTCCGTTCTACCAGGGCGGTCTTCCCTTCCCCCCTGGGGACCCCGCCGATCGGAGGCGGTTTTGCGGGCCATGTACTCCGTTTCGGGTGCCTCTATGCGTCCGGGCCTGGCTTCTGCCTTCGCGCCTCGGACTATGAGGACATTGTCTTGCCTTCTCCGTGCCAGAAACCGGTTCATGGGAAGGAAAGAGCGCTGCACTGTTTGGATGTGGTTCGCGCTCTTCGGTTTTATTTGGAAGCTACGGCTTCTTTCCGTGAGTCAGATTCCTTGTTCGTGCTCACGGAGGGCCCTCGTAAGGGCCGCGTCGGCGGCTACCGTTTCTCGGTGGATTCGTATTGTTGTTTAGGCGTACGCCGTTAAGGGGCGTGAGCCTCCTTTCCCTGTCAGTGCCCATTCTATTGGGGCTGTTGGGGCTTCCTGGGCCTTCCGTCATGGGACCTCTGTTTCTCAGTTTTGTGGGGCCACTTTGTGGTCTTCTGTCCACACCTTTTGTTGAGTTTCACAAGGTGGATGTTTTGGCATTGGCGGATGCTGGTTTGGGGTGCAAAGTGTTGCAGGCGGCTCTTTGAGGGGTCCTTTGGGTGTTTGGTTGTTGTTGCCCATCCCTCAGTGTGTACTGCTTGGTGACGTCCCTACCATTCAGGATCTACGATCTGTTGTCCTGTGTCCTTCAATGAACGGGAGAGAAAATAGGATTTTTGTACTCACCGTAAAATCCCTTTCTCTCCGTTCATTGAAGGACACAGGCCCCGCCCTCTTTTATGGGGTGTACACTCCTAACTGCTTGTTACTTACTGGAGACTTGTCAGCAAGTGGGGGGTTTGGCCACCAGCAGGGGCCGCCCCTAGGCTGTCTTTGTCTCTTATGTGCCTAGCGTCCTTCTCCTGCAGGTGGCGATATACCCTACCATTCAGGATCTACGATCTGTTGTCCTGTGTCCTTCAATGAACGGAGAGAAAAGGATTTTACGGTGAGTACAAAAATCCTATTTTTCCATTTCTCAAATGTAGTGGGGCATTCATAACTTGTTCCATCAGCTGTTTCAGGCACACCCCTTCCTCATCCAAAAAAAATAAATTGTCCATAGCAGATGAAACAGTGCTGTTGCTGATGTTCAAATTTTAGCTTTTTTTTTTTTCCAAGTTCTAATCCCCTATCTTGGGCTACTTCCCCTAGCCACTGACATACAGTATGTGGAGAGCAGTAGGGCTCCAGCTAACTATTATTTTCATAATGGATTAGTTAGCCGATTTTTTAACTTCGATTAATCGGATAAAATTGTAAAAATGAATATCGTAATTTATTTAAAATTAAAATACACAAATGCAGCGTTACAGACATAAAGTTTACTTCAGAATAAAAAGTTATGCAAATTTTCTGAAATTGTGCTGCACTGGAACGCACTGCATGCAGTACAGCGCTTTCCAGTGCAGGCGATCACACTGCAGACAGGAGGTGCATTTGGGATGCCATTGAAATGAACAGCTGCCGGAGAGAGGGGAGGCGAGGGAGAATCAGGCTGGTTACAAGTGATCTTGTACAGCCGCTCAAGATCACCTGAACAAAACGGCTCCCACACTACATTTAACCCTGTCGCCTGCCCGAAGCAGGGCTAAATGTAGAAAAAAAACTAATCGCCCGGAACTGCCTGTCCCGGACGGGGGGCGAAAGGAATATCGCACCCCTGAGATGATCAAACTTGTCATCTCTGACAAGTTCTTGAATCTGTGGACCGACAAAGACGCCTTCATTGATTTTGGCTTCACTAAGTCTTTGAAACTTTTCATCGACATTACAATAAACCAAATCGATATTGCAATAAACCAAATCGCCTTCCACTAAGAAATACTGGACCAGATCTTTTTGGCGATCACGGAAAATGTAGATCCTGATATAATTCTGCAAAAGGTTCCACTGTTGTAACCTGGAGCCCAGTAGCTCTGCCTTACTCTTAGGCAATTCCAAATCCCTGACCAGGTCATTTAGTTCACTCTGTGAAATTTAGATGTGGTTCTGGAGGAGCATACGGTGGGCTAAAGTCTGGGTCTGCTGACATTGGCGGCCCCGAATCAGCTGCATCCTGCTCATCGTTTTTATCATCATCCGACTCTAGAGAGTAGGCTTCTGGTGGATCTGGAATAGGCCTCACCATGAGGTACAGGACGCAGTGCGGATGGAATGTTAGGATATTCCAAGGTCCACTTTTTCTTTCTTGAGATCCCTTTTTGCAATTGGGGAAACCATGCAAAAATAGCAGTCACTATTGGGACTGCGAAAGGCATGGCCTTTTCTTCTTGTTTAGGCAATGACGCAGATAAGTTGCACATGTAATGCAACAATAATGAGGGGCCCAGCTCTTGTCCTGATCCCCCTATTTTGCATCCAAAATATAGGTGTTATTCCTTTTTTTTACCACTGCCATCATACTGCACTTTTGAGATGCAAATATAACCTTGCCACAAATATAGCCGAAAATATCTGCGTTGTTTACCCAGTTTCAAGGCATCTTGGTTTCTGAGGGAAAATCTCACGCAACTGTTCACTGGAAATGTTAGGCAATGACTAGAGATGCACCGAAATAGAAATTTAAAAAAGGAAACCGAAATAGAAAAAATTGTCAGGCCGAAAACCGATACCGAAAATGTTTTTAATTCTTTTACATATATTTAAATATTTTATTTATTTTTTGTAAACTTTTACATTTTTTAAAATTATTTGTATTCATTTTTTTATTAAATATTTTTACTTTTTAGGGGCTTTGGGGAAATATTAGGAGTCTAAACAGACCCCTGGTATTTCCCTTTTTAAAATGGAAAAAGAGATTGAGAACACGGAGTCCTCAATCTCTTTTTCTGCAGCCCCTGTTATCAATGAACAGGAATTCTCTGAGTGTTCCTGTTCATTGATCACTTGAGAATATAGTATGTTTACTATAACCACAATTATGAATGAGTGGATAAAGATCACTCCCATTCATTCATAATTGAGGATATAATAACCATACCATATCCTCAATTCACTGATCGCTGAGTGTTTGTAGCCTGCTCTCCTCTCTGACACACACTGTCACAGGAGGCTGAGTGAGCCGTGCGAGAGGAGAGCCCAGCCTCCTGTGACAGCGTGGTCTCCGCCCCCACACAGCTTTGCTGCACTGTGATAGGCGGCCGAGCGGTGTGCGAGGAGAGACACCGGCCGCTCACAGCGTTCTCCTCCCCCAGCGCTCGGCCGGCTGTCCCTTTTTTCTCTCCTCCCCCCTGGGACACAGAGCAGCACCCAGCTGGGAGGAAAGAAATCACGGATGCGCCGATGTATCGGCAGTAAAATGGCACTTTTGGCATTTAGCCAAAGTGCCATTTTCGGCCAATATATCGGTGCATCCCTAGCAATGACACAAGCCACCAGATGTAACTTTATGATGCGTAGATCTGACCAAGACAAATGTACCTTGCAATAAAAGAACAATAAATTACAGTTAGGTAATAATCTTTAGTCTCAAAGTGAAGATCAATTTATACCCTTCCATGTGGTACTATTTTCATTGTTTTACGTACCTTGTCGAGAAGTTAAGAGGCTTCATGATCATCAGACACCTCCCTCCCTTGTAGGCAAATATACTCGCCTGTGTAATACATCTTTATTGTGAAATATCTTTAAACTTTAGCCAACCAGCACCTTTATCACCTGTTTTCTAATTCATCTAATCAAAATATGTAAGAGTTGATACATTTTATCTCAAGGGTCGATAATTTCCCAAGATTTGCAGACCAGTGTTATTGATTATTCAATTAGTTGGTTGCAGTCCTATGATAAAATATAAATTTTTTAAATTTCCGCCATAACAATGAAAACTGTTGATTTTTGAATGGCTTATGGTCTAACAGTGTGTGTTTTCTTTTTGTTACAGGTAATGGTATTGTTGAACCAATTCCACTGAATATTAAAACAGGTTAGTATCTTCATATCCAACCTGCTTATTTTTCAGATTTTTTTATTTGTATGCAGTTTTAGGCTGTAGAAGGGTTGATCACTGTTTCTAAGGGCATTGTCACCAAGCACATTTGTGTCAGCTACAGAATTGTTCTGCTTTAGTGTTTTTGTTGCTAGGAGAGCTTGAATTGCAGTCAGTCAGTGATCTGGGCCTCATTAATTCAATTTGCTTTGTAGCTCCGTCCTTGAGCATTTGACTTTGTGCAACATGTGAAGGTAGCTGTAGTGTCACCAGCTTCATTAGCTACTCATGTTATCCAATACAGCTGCTGCTAATAATTGTCTAGTTAAAATCTTTAGCGCTCGTTCACCCCAGCTTTGTAGAACATTCTTGCCCAATGCATAGACGAGGCAATTTCTTCTTTCCTATTTCTTCATTTCTCACCAATGCGCTGCGTTGGTGTGTGCTGAAAGAAAAGTTTAAATGTCAAATTCCATACATTTGATCTCGGTGTGGGTTCACATTTATGTACACTTTAAACGTACTCCTGCTGGTGTAAAATGAGCCTTTTGAAAGATTTGTGACTGCAGCAAATCTCTGCTCCAATGTGACTAATTTCAAACTTATACTCAACTGGGTAAAGTTGCTTTATAAGGTTGGAATTACACAGGCACTGTATACAAAAAGTGTAAAAGTAATGGAGCAATGCACTGAATAGACTACTGTGCCTCAAATGCTGTAGATACTGTATAATGTGGGTGTGACGGACTCCAGTACTCAGGATGAGTACATCTGCCACTGTAGTCTTCCTCGCTGAGGTGATGCTGCAACCCGATGATAATTGACTCCCAGTCCACCCAGTCACCAGCCGAAACCAAATGTAGGGTGAAACAAACTCTGCTTTATTGAAAACCAGCACAGTATTTATGTAGTTCTGGTGGTCTAAAAACATAATGCAAACAATCCCCTCCCCGGTGCCTTCATGAGAGAATAGGGAGAGGGAAATAAATAGGATGGGATTATCTCCTGAGTGTCTAGCGTAGGGTAATCTACTCATCTACACCTAGAGTGCGCTATGGTAATCCCACCATTGACAAAATGAAACAAATGGACAAACAGGCTGTAACAAGTTAAATGGCAGTATAAAGAGAGCTAACTAAGGGGGGGGGGGCTGGGTGCTGACAGTCTTTTGATAAACCGATTACCCAGTATAACATACTTAAACATAGCCCAACAATAACATACACATAACCCATAAACTGATGAGCATGTATTCACAGTGGGCAGTTGTTCTTCATTGGCTCCCAAACCCTCAAATGCGTACTAAAACATTCACATTCAACCCACTACACTGCATCTGCCCCATTGTTCAGGAGATGCTTGAAATGGAGATGCTTTTTATTTATAGCGTATAAGCCTGGTTCACATTTGCACATTGGGCTTTTAAATGCACTTTCGAGTAGGGAGAGGCCAGCTCTACGCTAGAAGTATGGGCTTTTTGTTTACTTTACATAACGATGTAAGCCAATGTATCAAGGACATGTATGTGTGTCCGCATCAAGATACCTATGCATCCTTGAAACCTCAGCCTACATATTCATGGGAAGTAAAAGAACCAGTACTAGAGTACTGGCCTCTTCCATCACTTCCTGGGTTCTCCACTGTTGGTTGTGTACCTTTTTATGATGATCAGTGGTTCCTGAACTAGTCCTGATTAGAGCTGCAGCTAACGATTATTTTCAAAATCGATTAGTTAGCCGATTTATTATGTTCGATTAATCGGACAAAAAATAAAATACATTTTAAAAATGTTTGTATTGAGATTGTAGTCCATCACAGGAGCAAGCTTGGAGCGGTGGAAGTTAAAAAAAAAAAAAAAAAAAAGGGGGGGGGCAAATATAG
>NW_017306945.1:279227-291037 GCF_000935625.1 Nanorana parkeri | reverse complement strand
AAGTGCAGGCTTACCTGAGCAGTCTTCCAGCAACTTGCTTCTGAGATCGGGCCTGTCTATCGGCGGCTGTCATCCCCCCACGCCCTCTCCTCCTTACTTCTTCTCCCCGCGTCCCTGTGCCGATCGTGAGGCAGGGAGGAGTGCGGCGTGGATACAGGTGGGTCTGGCAGCGGCGAGCGTGAGGTGGGGAGGAGGTGCGGCGTGGAGCCGTGAACAGTGCCAACTAATCGGAAGCCAATTAATCGACGATTGAAAACATTGACAACTTTTTCAATCGATTATAATCGATTTAGTCAATTCGTTGTTGCAGGCCTAGACCTGATACAGCCATGATGAACAGTAAATGTCCTTGGAATGATTAAAGAGCTCAGTAGCTAAAACTGAAATTTACACTCACTATTGAATGAGTCACAGCAATGATTCTTCCCTTTCATATATTCCCTTAGTCCCTGTCAATTGTCAAAGCCTCTATTGACCACTGAAGTTTTCATATTTGACATCTAAATGTAGCAGCATTAGCATAAGGATGGTAGGGCCCAATCTAAACTTGTAGAGAAAGTAAGGCCACATGTACAGCCTGTTCCTGTATGCCTGCTTTTGTGTTTACAGTACAGAAGGCCTAGTGTCCTTCAAGTACATGATAAAATAATGCTTGAATAGGACACATTCAACAAATCTCTTCTGACAGATACACTAGTAACTACATGAGAACCAACTGGAGCCCAGCACTGCATTAAGCTAACATACCTCAATGTGACAAGCTGCTGGCAGATATGACAGTGCAGGCAGCTAGCTTTGCCTACACATACCCTACACATACGCACTTCCAAATGTGGGGCAGTTTTGCATTCTGGAGCTTGCCTATTCCCACTTTGCCCCATACCATTCTATTAGCCTGGCCTATTATTGTGGAAGGCTGCCTTGGGGGGCCAAAAGGAATATGTGGGACCCAGAAAGGGTGGGCAAGCTTCAGCACAGGTAACGATGCCATAGCTTTGCTCAATCATTTTTATATTGTGCACACATGGGCAATGTCAAATATCTTTGAATGAAAGGCTTTTAACCTCTTGCCGTCCGCCCGTAGTAAAAAAACGGACGGATGGCACTGCTGCATTTGCATTTTTTTCTGCTCTCCCCCCTTTTTTTTTTTTTTTTTTTTTTTTTTTTTTAAATCTTTTGCAAAGTTGGCAATTTGCATCACATTTCCTTTAGAACCTTAGTGCTATGCAGTTAGTTTAGTTTATGCAAAAGTTCCCAAGGCTAGAAATTTGAGCAAGTTTTGTTATGATAGAAAAACATTTCTCAAATAGCAGAAATAATTTTTTCCTGGACAATTTAGCCATACTTTGTACTTTATGTGAAGCAATGTACATTCAAGATTTTGATGAAAGGGCATTTTACTGTAATTTTGAGTAGTTAGAAAGGTACATTTCTGCAATCATCATGAAATAACCTTTGCCTTCTGCAGCTAATGGTGCTAAAACCCAAGAATCAGGCTTCAAGGCTTGTTTTATAGATCAGATGAAGGCTATACTTCTTAGAGCCACATATGCTACTCAGATTATACTATTCATTATATAGGCTTCTATATTAAATTACTAAAACATTAACCCTTTCGCTGCCAAGCAAATTTTTCATACGTTTGAAGAATTTACTAATGATCGCCAAAACAATGTGTTTTCTAAAAGCGTTGGACCTGTGGAATACAATTTTATAGTGGTCCAGATTTTGTATGTTTCACCATATTTGTCAATATCATTATAAAATCTATGTTTTCAGTAAATAATACTTTTTTTGTGCACACAAATACAACATAGTGTCATTTTTTACATATATTGGAAGGTGTGGACTCTTCTGTTAATAAATACCCAATATACCTAGCCTCAAAATCACAAGCACTTATGAAAATAGGAGTTATACCTACATACTGGCTCTAAACTGTTCTTTTGTGTGTGGGGTGCCTAAAATGTGTTGTATAACACATGTATTCTGTACGTGTTTAAACTGCATACATGTGTCTGTGATTTTGGAGATGGGGAGGAAACCTTTACTTTTTTATTTTTTAACTACATTTTACTTTTTTATTGTGCTTTATTGCTATCATAAGGGGGCTGACATACCCCCTATGTGATGGAACATTGGCAGGTGACAGGTTATCTTGATAGAGACATTGAGGGCTAGGGGGCCAGCCTATGTAGATTATAGATAAAAGCCTCCCATCTGCATCTTAGCCAGCAAGTGCTGCTGGGATTCTGAAACTCTGAGCCTGGGGAATGCCTAAATCCGATAGCATCTGTGTTCCTATAAGACAGAAGAGATCAATTAATGCAACTTCCACAGTCTTTTAGCTCAGTTTAAGTCTCCCTGTAGTGGTCCCAGGCTCAGAGTAGCAAGATGAGAACTAGGAGGAGGGAGTTTGGTCCTTTTTGCTGGGATGTAGAAGTGGGGGTTAATTTTTACTAAATGACAGAAATCCAGTTTTTAAATTGTAATGTAAACAAGAAGGAAAATACGTGTGCTAAAATATAGTGCACAGCAGTTTTTTTTCCTGCCAATCCTAATTGTGCTAGGAAAGAAGAATAACGGCTGCTATGCCCATTGTGACCGCTAAGTAAAATCACTTGGGTGCATATAGAATGGGAAATATGGGTGTCCTAGGTTCAGATTATATAGCGTATCCTGTGACAAGTTTCTTTTGTGACATCCGAAGGTTACCTGTGTCATCAGGTGGGGTTAGTGTCTCAATTGCCACATGATGCCATTGTGCGGAGGGATTTTCCAAAATTCTGGAAACACTGGGATGGTATCTCTCTCTCTATCTCTCTCTATCTCTCTCTATCTCTCTCTATCTATCTCTCTCTAATCTTGTGCCGCTGTATAATGCACTATTGCTGGCATTTGTTGTATTCCTCTATAACTGGTCAGTGGTATTCTGCATTGCGCCGTATAATCATTATACAGCGTAATGCAGAATGGCACCAGCTATAGAGGACTACAAATCACAGCAATAGTACATTCTAGTATAATGTACTATTGCTGCGATTTGCTGTATTCCTCTATAGCTGCTGGTATTCTGCATTGCGACACTGTATAATGTCCTATATTGCACACCCCACTTTTGTTTTTTACTTCCACCGCGCCAAGCTTGCTCCTGTGATGGATTACAATCTCAATACAAACTAGTAGTCATCACTGGAGCCTTTTAAAAAAAAATTTTTATCCGATTAATCGGCTAACTGATTATGAAAATAAGCTGCAGCCCTAAAAGTGGCTCAATTGCGTACCTCGGGGATCATCCTCAAACAGATGGATTGGTTGAAAGGTTCAACAAAACCTTAAAGGGTTTCTAAACCCTCTGTTTTTTTTGGCCTATATCTACTGCTAGCAAGCAATAGATAAATGCAAAAAGTTTTTTTTTTTAAAAACAATGCTTTAACAGCGGTTTAAACTTACCCCATTTCCGCTGCGCGCTCCCGCCCGAGAATCCGAAACTGCTCGGGTGGCCGCAAAGCATCCTGGGGCGGGCGCATGCGCAGTTCGGATTTCCAGCAAGGAAGACTACAGAGGTGGATATACTTATCCTGAGTACCGGAGTCCGTCACAATACTCGCCTGACTTCTCCAAAGACTTTGTAGTACAGACTGATGCGTTGGATGTAGGATTGGGAGTGTTGTCTTTGAAAAGGTGAAGAACACCCGGTCATTTACCTTAGCAGTAAATTGAACTCTCATGAGTTCAACTCTCCCACAACGGAATGTTTAGCTGTGAAGTGGACTCTGGATTCCTTGAGGTACTATCTGCTAGGTAGACATTTTGACCTAATAACTGATCATGTTCCCTTTTTAAAGTGGATGGCCCAAAACAAGGAGACCAATAGATGGGTTAATCGGTTCCTGGCCCTGCAGGAATTCAGCTTTACTGTACAGCATCGACCCGGTGTACAGATGGGGAATGTGGACGCTTTATCTCGGGTTCATGGTTGCCTGGCTACTTGTGTTCCAACCCCAAGGAGAGAGAGAGAGATATCACAGCAGGCAACTAAAATTGCCTGGGTGCAGTCAGTATGGCAAATGTGTGTCCCAGGTTCCGGTTATATACTGATCTCTTCCACTAGAGGGAGTGCTGGGGGTGCTTGAATGGTAGAGGTAATGAGCCCAGCTGAAGAAAGCCAGCTCATTAGGCCTCTATGAACTTCCAGACTGCTTGGAGATTGGCTCCACCCTGGAACCCAGTTTTGTGCCTGAATAGACTGGGGAGCTTCTGTACCCACCTGTGTGGTGAAAAAGAAAAAAAAAAAAACTAGTGTGGTGAGCCTGTGTGGCAGATTGTTCACTAGGAAGATAGGTGCTAGGGGCAGCACAAGGTTGCGCCTAGTTGATAGTAAGGGAAACTCTGTGTGTAGTAAGTTGCCAAGAGGCAAGGTTTTATTTTCGTGGGTTTTTTTTTATTTGTTATGTTTTGCTTGTGTATGTAAATAAACTGCACGTGTGTTGTTACGTAAAGAAATGGTTGTTGCTGTGACTATTTTCTGTGTAGTGAATTCATCCAGGGAGTCGCACACACCTGCTGCCGAGCTAACACCCTCACACCATATATTTTAATATAAGCTAGCAGCCATGAGCTTGATTGATCCCTTTGATTGCCATGACATTTAGTATGTGTCCATGGCAGTCAAAGGGTCAAAACCATTTTGGTGCGTTAAAGGGTAAATCCAGTTTCTCGCAAAACGTGAGAACATTAATTTACCCAGAGCACTGTGACCGTGTACAGCTGAAATATATGAATAGTGGTGGCGGAATGCTTTGGGTAAGTTACTTTCTCACATTTTGTTAGAAAATAGAATGACCTTTTACAGTAAACCTGTCACACACCTGGGCTGTCCGCAAAAGCTGCATGTTACTCCAGAGATGTACACAACTAAGGTATGCAGATCTCAAATTTTCCTTTAAAAAAATGACCGTGTCCAAAACTCTCTTCTTTAGCTCTATGGTTTTATTTTGATGTGCTGCAACATTGACCAGTAGAAAGGACTGGCCAGGCTGAGGTTTTAAATTAAAGTCAAGATTTGCATATGAATTCCACTGTTTTTATATTTCTGCCTTTACTAAACATTTTTTCATACGGTTTTTACTTACTGTAACCTCTCCTTGTGCATTTGTCCATGAGATCAGTGTACGTTTTTGCCATGTGATCCCGATAAAGCCACTTCATGTTTCTATCTATTGTATACTATTTTTCTGACATTTCTTTTTTAATGCTTTTTTTTCCGTATTTTATTTTTTTTGTTTTGTAAAATGTTTGTTTATATATGCTGGATTAGTGCAAACAAAATACTTGTGGATCATGACAAATATCTAGTGTTTTACCGAGAAATGCATGTATATTAACCCCTTCGTGATGGGAGACGTACACTGTACGTCCAGCCACAAAGGGACCAAATGACTTGTCACGTACACTGTACGTGACGAGTTATTTGCTTCTTTAGAGGGCTGTTATAAACTTTTTTTTCCTCTTTTTTTATATTTTATTTGTCCTAAGTGAGGCGTTGGACACACATATGTGATATAAATATGTAGCCCTATCTGTCCTCTAAAAAACAATATATAATATGTGTGGGTGCACTTTGTAAGAAAGTATATTACTGACGTGGAAGAATCACACAGCAAAAATGTCAAAAGTGTGTCAGTCATTTACGAACAGAAACTAAAAACAAGCTCAGTCATGAAGGGGTTAAACATGCCAAATCAAGCCATACCTGTAAAATAAATATATGTTTACCTCTCCTGCTTCCTGTGTTGCTAAACATTTCTCCAATTCTGAGAAATCTCTGCTAAAGTCCTCTGAGAAACTGACACTTCGGGAGTGTTGAGCGCCATGTTCTCCCCTAACGCTTACTGGTTCCTCCTGCTATGCTCCATGTCACTGATGTATCCTGTAAATCATAGAGGTCAGCAGGAGGAACAAGTGAGAGCTACAGGGGAACAGATTAATTCAGCAGATTAATTCTCAGGATAAGAACAGTGTTGAGCAGCACAGGCAGCAGGAGAGGTACGTAAATGTATACTGTCCTATCTTTTTTACAGGTATGTCTTGTTTTGTCATTTTTAAAATAGGGACAGGGACACTTTATACCAAATATTGTTGTCATCCACCCTCCCACTGGATACTTTGTAAGAGCAAATCGAGAATTCAGCATGGACCTGTTAATCCTACTGCATAGCATAAGTATAGTCCAAATTGCTTTGTGTGTGTGCGCTTGCTGTGTAACAATTGCTGGTAATTTCTAGCCAGTCAACACGGAAAATGTAATATCGACTTTTGTGGGGGGTTTTCATTTTTTTTTTTTATTTTATTTAATGCAGGACGTAGTGGTATTGGCCATGAAGAAATGAAGAAAAGAAAAGCCGAGGAAAATCTAGAGAACTACAGACAAAAGGTCCATTTGCGGAAGCAAACAGAAGAACGAGCAGCTGATGATTTCAGGTAGTGTTGGTTGTCTAGAAATACTTAAGTAGCTTTGTACATACTTGGGTACCATATGTTTCTCCGTAAAAAGACTGCTACCTGTAGGCACTTGAAGGGAAGATGTTTTCTACAAAAGCCAGATACCTTCTGTCTTGTTTCTAGTGTGGCTTCCATAGTAGAAATGTATAGCCAGGGCCATATTTAAACCTTTTGTTGCCTTTTTCCTTTTAAATAGTTATGCTTATGCTTTTTTTTTTTTTTTTAAGCATTATTTTATATACAGAGCTCTCAAGGTCTATTATTATACAGCCGTCACAGAATTTGGAGGAGAATGCTATTTATTTGATCCATAGCGAGTCTTGCTACTTAATCCAACTCTTCCTGCTTTCTTTTCTACCATAGCCAAAACTATCTAAACACAGGTTTTTTTAGCGTAGTTTTGCTACCCTATGCACAGTCTGAAAATCACCTAGTGTTTAAATACTGTCCTTCATATAGCATTTACTTGCAACTGCTCACTTACATAGTATACACAGATCATGGAGGTCCTGTTAACTAACAGACTCACATTTGCAGAGATGTGGAGTAGCAGATGAGCTTTATCATCCAGGTCCAACTGAGTGTGGGTATGCTTCCATTAAAGAGAACTTGTCACAAAAAAGCTAAATTTTGAAGGAAACAATATTTTGCGTGCTGTAGTCACAGTGATCATTTAGTTATGCCACTTTCCACAATCAAGATTACAAAATATTTAGCTTGCATGCAATTCCTCAAGCCGAATCTTTTGCTATAGGAGGGGCAAGAAGAGGAAATATTTTGCCCTTGAGGGCACATGCATTTGTGTATTCCATAGGCTACTGTATGTGTTGGTTTTCTTCAATCCTCAAAAATTATGATGGTGACATACTTAGATCGAGAGAAGTTTAAATCAAAACTCAACCCAACACTAAGAAAATACTAAGAAAATAAATTTGTGTAAAAGATCTTCTTGCGCTAGTAACTTTGCTTGGGTACATGCACACTCAATCCAACACTACACTGTCTATTGAACTTTGCCCACATGAGCTTAGTAAGGTTTATGATTTAAAGTACAAACTCTGGAAAATGGCCACTTAGTACTGTGAATGTGTGTCGCAGGCCCATTTATTACTATGGGAAAGCTGTACTTCCATGGTCAAATAGGGCTATATATGGCACAGGTCTACACTTGGTTTCAGTGATAATTATAGCTTTTTACGTAAACTGACTTTTTACAGGTGAGTTAAATTGATTTTGCCGACAGCTTAGTATTCCCAATATACAGGTGACACATACACTGACCATCAATATATTAGGGACATTGGGTGTTCAGTGTAGAATCCCTTGCTTACATCAGTGGTCAATGCAAATGCCCCTGTTACGTTAGTGGTCAATGTGCCTGTTATCATGGTGGTCAGTCTAAATGTCCCTGTTATATTGGTGGTAAGTGTAGATGGGCCTGTTACATGGGTGGTCAGTGCAAATATCCTTTTTATTTATTTATTTCCAAACGTTTTATTATTTTTTTATATTGTTAACCTTACTGGTCTCTGGGAAATATCAGGGATCTAAATAGACCCCTGATATTTCCTTTTTTTAAATAGAAAAATAGTCCTCGATCTCTTTTTCTGCAGCCCCTGTTATAAATGAACAGGAATCCTCTACACTGAGTGTTTCTGTTCATTCATAACTTGTGGAGATAGTATGTTTACCGTGTCCACAATCATGAATGAACAGTAAGTGATGTAGAGCACTCCCTGTTCATAATTGAGGGCACTGTAAACATACTATGTCAATTATTTACAAGCAGTCTGCGATCAGCTGATCGCTGACTGCCTGTACCTGCTCTCCATCCTTAAGGTGCGGGGAGGAGAGCTCGGTCTATTTTGACAGCTGACCCCTCCCCCGCACCGCCGACTCAGCCTCTTGTGACAGCTCACAGCTGGCTCCTCCTCCACACTGCTCTCCATCTTGACCTGTCACAGGAAGCGTAGCGGTGCAGAGGAATGCTCAGCCTCCTGTGACGTCGCAGCTCGCATCGCTCTCCTCTCAGCCCCACTTGGCTGCCTGAACGTTTCTCTCCTCCCCGCTGGACACTGCCCTGTGTCGGAGAGGACATAGAACACGCCCAGCGGGGAGGAGAGAAACCATGGATGCACCGCAATTTTGCATGAAAGATGTTACTTTCTGCATTTTGTCAAATTTTTAGTCCAATTTACGGCCAATTTGTTTCGGTGGCCGAAAATTTGGTGCATCCCTACCTGTTACATTGGTGGTCAGGGTAAATGGCCCTGTTTATTTGTGGTCCGTGTTCTGTCTCAACCATGGATTTATGTATTTGCGTATACCTCCTGGGATTTAATCTGTCCAGCCAGTATGACAACCTACTGAGATGATGGTATCCACAGGCAGGGTCAACTCGCCAACGAGGCTCAGAGTATAATCCAATGTAAATTATTCAGGCTTGACAACGCAAAAGATGTGGTTCCTTGTCATTTATTGGAGGTGGAAATACATTTATTTCTAAAGCCTTGCAACTTGTGTAGACCCCTCTTAACATCGTGATGGAGAAGGTAAAAGAAGTGGGAAGGGGATGCTGGGAGTGTCTAACTAAGGGCTGTACCAAAATAGACAAAACAGTTGGTGTAAAATGTACCAATGTACCAAGACACAAATGCATGATAAGCAATAACAAACAGACTGCTTGTGGCAGCACAGTCTGTAGAACTCCTGGTTACAAGTTACTGGAGGTAAATACTAGCATTTTTCTGACCACTGATATCAGGGCATCACCTCACCCACCACTGACCATCAGTGTGGGGCATTTTTTTATGTTATCGGAAACCACTTACGCTGAGGCATTTTTCACTCCCACTGACAACAGGGCTCCCCCCACCAACACTGGGACATTTTTCCCCCCACTGACCAGCGATAGATGGATGGATGGATAGAGATGCATACTCCTGACCGGTGCATCTTGTACACTTTGTTGTACATTGCATAGTCCTAACTGCTACATTCATATACTCTGTGGAGGCCTGACTAAAGTGTTTATTGCTGTATAGTTTGTAACTATACTAATGAAGTTCATTACTAGGCTCAAAGTGTCAGCTCACTGTCCATATTCTGTTTGAGATATTTTTCCATTTTTCAGGAACCACTCGCAAGGAAAAATGAGACAGAAACTTAGCTTGACAAATGGTAGGCATGGATTCAATTGCTGAGCCAGCCTCGTGTCTATGGTGTTGGAGACCCTTTCATAACTAAAATGTGTGCAATCTGGCAGCCAAATGTTGTCATGGTTCCCCCAGTAACATTTTCATGACTGACCCTGTTCCCTGAGTTTTCCAAAGAATACAAAGACTGTGAACAGGTTATAAGCAAGCATAGACTCTATTTAAAGTGATATTAAAGCCAAAAGGTTTTTAAGCCATGTACAAATTCTGATTAAATCTTTTACAATGAATGCTGCTTCTTAATGTTTAAAAGTTTTAGCTTCCTGCAGAATCAGCTGGTCCCCTGAGCACAGCAGGACAAGTCACTCCCCTGCTCCCCAATCCTCTTTCCCCTCTTCCCCGTACCGTATTTTGTTGTAGTTTCACAAGTTCGCATTTTTGTTAACCGGGCCATGTTGGGTATCTATTTACTCATTATAACATCATCTTTTATATTTTACAAAAAAAAATTCTTACTACATTTTTGGGTTTGATCAAGAGTTGCTTTGTTTGATGGTTTTAAGTAATTTTCTGACCTAAAATGTGGAATAACATGTGTGCGAAAAACTCAAAAAAGGCCTTAGCTGCGAAAGGGTTAAGTAATGTAAAACGTTTCGTACTAGCAGAATGTTATCTTTTGGTGCTGTGACAATAGTGAAATTTCCCAGAATCCTTCCCTGACACCCTCCCCGAATACCTAAAGTACCTGGTTTCTCTTGTAGGGTGTTTTTTCATCATATATTTCGATTGATAATCTGGAAATGGCAAAGCCAGTATTATAGTGCCACTGGTGTCTTGTTGAATTGTCTCTTCAGAAAGGCGAACCAGAAAGCTCAATCTCGGTTAACAGCTAAGCACTAGTTGTTATTATAGGACTTGGTGAAGGAATAAGAAGCTCCCTGCCAAGACTGCAAACAGAAAACCCTTCCGCATGTGATTAAAAAAGCTATCATTTTTCACTTTGGGTTTGTTGTTTTTTTTGCTTTTTTCCTGCTTAGGTGTTTTGTGCCGGTAGCACTATTGGCTGAACATCACAGGGGCCTCAAAGTTGCAGACCTAAGATAATGTTACAAGTGGAGAGTATTGTAACTGAATAAAGGTTGTATTAATAAAAAGGGCATGTGATGTTTCTGTATTGCTTCAAGCTGAGGTTTAGTTGCAAACTTTTTTTTGTTATACAAGAGCATCCTGCTGGCTGATGGTTTCTGTAGAAATGTTGGACCCTCTTAAGAGTGGTGAACCTCTGGAGCTCTATGAGTTAAAGGAGAAGTGTAGGTAGAGTAAAATATGCTTTCCCCACTGCTTAAAACTGACGTGGGACACTGCAGCTGTCACACTCCAGCTCCATACTGAGAGATCATGTAACTGCTGATCACTCAGCTCATGGTCTCTTGTCCCTGCAGAGAGCAGTGGCTGTCAGTCACTGCTCCCAGTAGGTATTCACCCCTCCACTCTCTATTCATCCAGTGCTCACTGGAGTTAGACAGGGAAGGGAGGGGCGTGCACAGCTGGCTTAGGTAATGAAGGCATCAGGCAGCCAGGAGTGTAGGGCTGCAGCTAACGATTATTTTCATAATCGATTAGTTGGCCGATTTTTAAGTTCGATTAATCGGATTAAAAAAAAACTAGTTTCTATTGAGATTGTAGTCCATCACAGGAGCAAGCTTGGCACAGTGGAAGTAAAAAAAAAGTGTGGTGTGCAATATAGTACATTATACAGCGGCGCAATGCAGAATACCAGCAGCTATAGAGGAATGCAGCAATAGTACGTTATACTATAATGTACTATTGCTGGGATTTGTAGTCCTCTGTAGCTGGCGTTATTCTGCATTGCACTGTATATAATGTATTATTGCTGGGATCTGATGTATTCCTCTATAGCTGGCGTTATTCTGCATTGCGCTGTATATCATTTATTATCGCTGGGATTTGTAGTCCTCTACAGTGCGCTGTATAATGATAATACGGCGAAATGCAGTATACCACCAGCTATATAGGAATGCAACAAATGCCAGCAATAGTACAACATTATACAATAATGTACTATTGCTGGGATTTGTAGTCCTCTGTAAATGCTGGTATTCTGCATTGCGCTGTATAATGATTATACTG
>NW_017306945.1:266625-279192 GCF_000935625.1 Nanorana parkeri | reverse complement strand
GCTAGGAGGAGACCAGCGGCATGCGCGGCTTCAGCCTGTTCGGTGGGCGTGGCTTATGCGGCGGACTGTGCGGTGGACATGTCGGGAGCAGCGTGTGACGGAGCCCCGAACAGGCTAAGCAATCGATAGCCGACTTAATCGATTAACTGTTGCAGCTCTACAGGAGTGTCCCAACTGCTGATCAGTAAATATTCTCCTGTTATCAAAAAGAGAAGTAAAACAAACAAAAAAAGTTTGTCTTTTTTTAACTGCTTTTCACAGATTAAAAAGCGTAATGTGAGTGGGCGATTGCGCCCATTTCTTTTGCTAACAGCAGAAGCAGTTGGCTCGCATCAGTGCTTTGAGTTCACCAGCATCACCGAAGGGAGGATTTCTACAGGCCCCAGCAGGACATAGGACACACTTCATTAGAGCTAGTTATGTCCTTTTATAACAAATTAAGTTTTTAACTAAAGCTCAGTTTCAGTAAGACAAGGCAACACTTCATACTTTAAAATACATTTCTCAGCTCCTGATGGAAATAAAGTCCTTTGACATATTTCAAATGCAGACTGTTATTCCTCTTTAATGTAATATTCATTGAGTAGGAATGATATTCAGCCTTGTGTGTCAAAGTGGTAGTTTTATAGCTGCCAGTAACAGTTGGTTAAGCCCACAGCTAAAGGAACTTGGTAAATCAAGCTGAGCTTGACAGTTACAAGTGGATGTGCTGTTTATTTCTGTTTCAAAAAGAGAAATGTAAAGTTGTTGTTTCTTGCCTACACTTGAGGCAATAATCTGGAACATTTGTTGAAATCCAGGACTACCAGCACCAGTTGTCTACAAAGTCAGGTCAATTAATGGTGGTGCTACTGTAGCAAAGTTCTGGATGAAACCCAAGCAGGTTCTGACTTGTTTCTTGTAACAGGATAAGGCCACTCCCTGATTGCCTCTATCTCATGGATTTGTGTATTTTGAAGGATTTTGCAAGTAGTGGCTTACGCTTATTGCAACAGCATGACCATTTGTACCACCCGATTTAGAGTCTTTCAGTCCTCCTCTGCTGCCTGGGCCAGAGCTGCACCCTGACACTCCCCTTTTCCTGTCCAGGTGGGCAGCCAGCAAGCTCCTGGCAGGCTTCAAGGCTGGTTGGCATTGGCTTGTTGCTCTTGGGACAGGTTCTGCTAATGAGCCTGTTGCTGAGCAGTACTTGCTTGTTGTACCTTTATCATGTCCTCCATACTGCAAAGTCAGCAATTTCCACCACTCTCAAAACCTACATACAGTAACTAAGTGGTTCTTCAGAAAGTATTCGTACTGCAGGACAATGCAAACTGCTGTCAGGAGTATCACAGTGCTCACTGTGTTTCTCGACTGTATATATACAGCAGGCTTACATACCCCACAAACAGTATATTGTCCCTTGAAATACATGCAGGTCGACAACTGCAGGCAATCTCAAAGTGCTGTCTTGCATGACCACTTTTAGCACAAGGTAGCTTAATTTCAACAGGGACCATCTGTCAGGCAGACTGAGATCCATTTTTTGCCATTTTCATTCATCCACCAATTATAGGGATCAGTGTCAAATGGAGCATTTGTAAAGAGCCAGTCTGTGTGTCAGGTTGCATTTTAGGGCTTCTTACCTTCTTTAATTTGTCTGCAGAACAAATAGAAAACAATCAAAGTCCATCCCCACAGAGGTTATTCAATACAATACTGCAACACAAATATTTAGCCTCTATGGCTGTTTATGTTCTGTTTGATCAGTTCCGGCCTGTCCAGAGCATAGACTAAATTGGTCTATCTAGCTTACTACCACACTTTATTATTCAGGTGTAAGAGGGGTGTTTAGCTATTGATTTCCCATCTACTGCTAAACGGCCAGTTTGCAGGGAGCCAACTTGTCTACCTGATAAAACACAAACGTCTGGATGACATATACAGTTTTTCCAGCACCATGACTTTGACCAGCTGTGGCTGTCTGTAGTAAACTGTGTGTATCTGAACAACCCGGAAAACTCAAGGTGAATAGCTGGATCTAAGTCAATAGAGTGGGAGTGGTCTCTGGTTTCACTGCATTCACTCTCTTCCTGGCACCAAAGAGAATGGATAGAATTGTTGCACAATACCCTTGTAGAAAATACTAAAGTAATAACATAATGACTCCCTGGTGTTTTACTGCAATGATGTGGCTTTTTAACCTGCTGCTGAACAAAATCAACAGCCAAGCCATTTTGTTAAGGCTTATCTCATAGGTCCATCCATCATCATAAAATGTATCTGCAAAGGTTTATGTGTAGGCTAAGAAGACAATATATTAGAATGTTATAGGAAGCAAGTTTTTTTAGAAGATGAGCTTATTTTTCTAAAGTGGTCAGTAAGGCTATGAGTATAGCTTATGCACAGAAAACATGCAAACTGTGTTTTTCTTAAAGTAATTGTGTAGTTTTTTTGTAAATATTGTCCTCATTTACATTAATTTTCCAGTTTCTTCAGTCTGTCTTAGGTTTCCATCAGACACGATCCCATTTCAAGGCAGACGGCTTCTGCAGTAGTGTCTGTTTAGCCTCTTAAATCTTTTGTCTGGGATTTCACTCAGACATATCCCACCTCAAGGCAGGCTGTGTTTGCATTGCTACCTGTTTAGCTAACCCATAGTGCTGTGAGAATCCTTTGTCATGTAATGTTTATTTTTAAAACAAATATTGTGTGTATGTGTTTGCTTTTTAACATTACAGAGCAACAGTTAAAAAAATAAATTATAGTTTTTATTAGGCAATAAACATTCTAGAAAGTGCAGAAAAAACCCCTATAATTAGTATTTGGTGTCACCACCCATTGTCTTTAAACAGCAACAATTCTGTTGTGCATGTGTGTGTATTTTCTGAAAATCCTCACATGTTAAGTTGTTCCTAGCCTCTTTAAGAGAATGACACTGTTTTAGGCAAGGTCTCTTTGGGGGCTGCTTTATCGGTCATTGATTCTGCTGTAGATAGTTTGTTTTTGGCCTTGTGTTTGGGGTCATTATTATGCTGTAGAATTAAGTTTTAGACCGCTCAAATACCTCCCTGATGGTCTCCGACGTGTAGGGACTGTTAATTTTGATCACATCACCATCTCTGTTTGTGGAAATGCAGCCCCTAACTTGTACAGAACCCCCACCCTGCTTTACTGTTGCCTAAAGACTGTTCACCAATCCTTCAGGTACCCAAACTTAGTTGTTCTTGAACTTTTTGATAGATTGGAGAGGGATTAGAACACTTGTCAAGTTTTTACTGCAGTTCGCGTTCCAGTTAGGGTGATTTACCATATTTCTCCTGGTGACTTATCACCAAGAGTAAAAGTGAAAGAAAATCCCAAATTGTTAGTTGTGACCAAAACAGAAATAAAGGGAAAACTTTCCAAGGGGATATTAATTCTTGTGTCCCTGGTGACCACAGGATACAATTCAGGAGCTTTTTTTGTGCTAAGACACAACCTTCTCAAAGGGTATTCTCTTAGTGTGAACTGCATCACAATGCTGATAAACTTGTGGCCAATATAGTATTTTACCTTTTTGTTATCTAGAAACATTCATCTGTTCCTCCTAGCATCCAACATGCTTCATAATGGGCTTTCTATTGTGTGTGTGTGTGTGTGTGTGTGTGTGTTGATACTTCCGGGGCTTTCTGATACTGACACTCTGTAGCTTAGGTGTGCAAAGTTGCTAATTGTTCACCTGTCCAAAACATGTCCAGATTCTACAAACTAGATGTCAGTGAATGGTGTATTTGGGGAGGGTTTTGCCATATTTCCTTGATTTCTATATCTTTAACCATTTGTTGACAATTGTGGATCAGTATCAGAGGTATGTTGTGTAAATAACTGAAGTCGTTTTTTTTTTATTCTGGTTGAGTTCTTTAGTGGGGCCCCACATTTCTAGGACTCTCAGACGTCTTGTATTCCTTATGCGGCCTATTATTATTTTGTACGGTCTTCATGGTCATAGTGTTACCTGGTGCTTTTAAAGTGACACCAAACTCCGGGGTTACAGTAAATCTTAGAAATGCATTCAAGTACCTTTTAACTATTAACAAAAATGTATCTTATTTGTGCATCACTCAGCTGTAGATCTTAATATTATCTCTGAATTTTAGCTGATACTGTCCTTCTTTCTGGACGGTGGCTAGGTTTGTTCCCCATGGTCCCTGTGTGTATTGTAAAGTAGCCACCACTCTAAACTCCCATGATGGACTACAAGCTCAATACAAATTATACTACAATCTCTGGTTTAATTTAGTATCACAGGAGTGAACTTGGAGCGGTCAGTACTTTATAATAGACACAGGGACCATGGGGGAACAAACCTTGCCACCGTTCAGAAGGAAGGACAGTGTCCGAACAAATGCAGAGATAATTTGAGGATCTACACTTGAGGGATGCACAAATCCAGGTCCAGTATTGCTAATAGTTAAGGTACTTGAATGCATTTTTAAGATTTAACTCCTGAGTTTAGTGTCGCTTTAAGATTTGAATGCTATTATTACTCTGCCATGAAGTGAAAGTCGTGTGTTCATATCAAGCCTAAAGCTCATAAAGGGATTGTTATTTTCTGGTTTCCACATTCTCTATAGAAGGTGCATGTAGCCCCAATGTTTGCTGTGTTCCCCAATCAATTTAGCAAGAAAATGCTTTTACAACTACAGAAACCGTTCTTTTCATTTGATAATAAAGAATACTTTTTATGTCAGGTCAAGATTAAGAAATAAAAAGGAAGAGCACAAAGTAGAAGGTGATCTTAGGAAAAGCCAGAGAGCATGCCTGCATCTAGATGAGCAGAAGGTAAGCTAAAGAATAGACGTAATCTTTGTTTCCTGCATAAAACTCTTCCTGACAGAAAAGCCTATAGGAACCATTAGATATCTTGAATTTTAACTCCAGCCAAGTGCAAATAGTCCAAAACAACGTTTCGAGACCTGTGCGGTCTCGAAACGTTGGCTTTTGTTACTGTGACTTTTTTGTTCAATTAAATGGACACATTGAATTATATCGCTGAGTGCTGGTGATTTTTTTCCCTCTGTTTTGTGTCTGCACGGTGCCATCCGTGGTTATCACTGCGAGCACCATCTTTTATGTAGGCCTGGACTGCTGTGAGGTGTTCGGAGGGCTCCCCTATCTATCCAAAACAATTAATGGACATTCAAATTATGTTCAGGTTCCTGATTATTTGCCATTATTTTGCAAATACCTGGTAATCCTGGCAGTTCCCAGTTCAACAAATCGGTTCCAATGTACTGCTGACAACACTATTTCGCTGAGCTTCAAATTTGAAAATGTCAAATTGTTGCCAGCACTTCACCGATTTATTCATAGCCGTTATTATGGCATATCACATCCTCCGACATACAAAGGTTTGGGCTGCCTCCTCCCTGCCTTGCATCAAACCCTCTGAAAGTTACCGCTCACTGTTTGCAAAGCAAGGTACACAGAACAGAGGGTTTGCAGTCATGTGACTGCAAGTAATGCACTAAAATAAAGGTGTTTTTTTTTAATCAAGCATGGAAAGTGACTTTCCATTTACTTGAATCACTTGAAGATTTTAAACATAAAAGATATGTCCTAAAAACTTTTTAGGACACATCTCTTACATCCAGCTCTCCTCTCCCTGCTGGTACCCCTACCCCTGCGCTACTACTAGCTGTATGCAGCCACTCCAGTGTAAAATTGCACTTGCAGATTGTCTGCAAACCTAATTGAGTAAAAACGATGAATCGATGTATTGTTTCATTATGTAGATCAACAATGTGACTTTTTATCAGTATGTATACAAAATATATATTTTTAATACAATGCATTCTTATTAAACCTTTTTTACCCTAATTAGCCCTAATTTATTTCTTTCTCTCCTATTTTTTTTTTTTTGTCGGTTTAATTTTTTTAACTTTTTGATGGACCCAGGGATTCAGATATTATTGTTATACTGCTGCCTTCAGGAGAATTGGACACTAGCAAACATAAACATTTGGGCCAGCCCAGAATAACGCTCCTACTACCAACATCCTTAGTTTTATTATGTTTTAAGAATATAGACTTCTTTTCTCTGCTCTGTGGTGAAAAGTCCAACCTTTTTGCTAGCTATTTTTTGTAAAAAAAAAAATTTGTGTCAGTTGTGGCCCTTCCTTTGTCCTATCCCGGCAGGATTTCACTGCAGTCATGTAGGATTTTATGGGCAAAAATGGCAAATTTAATTGGCAACCAGTCTAGTTTTCTTTAGGGCTTCTAAGTCTGTCAAAACCTTTCTGGTGCACCTGCTGTTTGCAGTCTTCCTGGAAGAAACGTGACAAGTTCTTTGTCTCTCCCAAATGACAGATAGTCTTGGACCCTATTTAGGAGGGCTTTATTAAAAGGTGGACTGCCCCCTTTGTGGATCTGGCAGTACCCCTGCTTAACAAAATGATAACCATCCCTTTTGAGGATGCACCTGTCTTTAGGTATCCCATAGACAGGTGATTGGAGATCTTTTCTAGAGCTCTGTTCTCACTGGCAGGCCCTGCAGCGCAGCCTTTCTGGCTATAGCCTTAGTCAGACACTAGCTGACTAGACTAAGAGCATTAGAAGGGATCTCTTTACTATGACAGTTGATCCCTTAATAATAGAATCCTTAAAGCTCATGCCTGTCGCCCTGAGCTATAATATGGATGGGTTGTGGGAAGTCTCCTGCCTCAGCTCCAGGATGGGTTTCCTTTCAGTAACCCTCTTGTTAAAGTCTTGGACTGTAACACAAATACAAACCTGAAGCATGTTGGGAGTGGTGGGAGGGATTATACTTGGCTGGCCATTGGCTTTTTTCCCCCAAAACCTCTTGTAAGAGGCAGTATAACCTAATTATCTTGAATAGCTGAATCTTCTGTGTGTCTGTAATGAATTCCAAGAAACATATTTTATGGTAAATACACAAACCCTATTTTTCTACAGGGCGTAAGCTGTCCCCGGGAGCCTTGGTATTGGCCTGCAACAGATCCAAAAGAAGATGATGTGGAAACGGATGAGGATGAGGATGAAGTTGAGCATGAGGAGCTGAGTGTAAGTTTCTGTATAACAGTATTGTTGCTTTCCTGTTGATTAGTCGATTTAGCATCTCTGATTGCAGACTATATTTCTATAGCATACTTCAGAACTATATTTCATTAGCTTATACTTTACTCCCATATATTAAACATATACTCCTTGTTCCAGTGTAATCTACTGTGAACAAGGTCCTGCTCTGTGGGCAAGAGCGATAACAGCATGTTGTTATTATTGAATTAGGGCTCAAACAACTAATCGAAAATGAATCGTCAATTATTCTCATTATCGATTAGTTGAATCCACCGTCACTATGCTGCTCCTCCATTCATTTCAATGGCATCCCAAATGCACCTCCTGTCTGCAGTGTGATCGCCTGCACTGGAACGTGCGGTACTGCAATGCCCTGCGTTCCAGTGCAGTGCGATTTCAAAAAATGTGCATACAGTTTTATTCTGAAGTAAACTTTGTTTGTAACGCTGCATTTGTGTATTTTACTTTAAATTATTGATGGTATTTATTTTTTTTATTTCATCCGAATAATTGAATTATTGCAAAAATAATCGGCCAACTAATCTATTTATGAAAATAATGGTTAGTTGCAGCCCAATATTGAATATTGTTACAATGCATTTTGATTATTGCTTATGTGCAGATCATAGAATTATCATTTGATATGCACATAATGCTCCAGTTTTCTTATGTTATGTTTTGTAACCAAACATTTTTGTTTTCTGCCATTGTGTTCTTTATTTTTGAACAGCTACAGTTTAAACAAATGCGCAACAAATTGTAAATATCTACGCCATGCTTTGTATTCACACTATGAATGAATAGGCTGCAACGCACCTCAATGCACAAAAAAAGGTTTGGTCACATTTTTCCACAGCACAATGTAACCAACACAATTGGTTGCTCTGCGCTGCTGTGTGTTGCAGCATACATACATTTTTGTCAGCGGTGGGGGTGCCATTCACAATGCATAGCAGCACCACACACCAACACACACATAGCTTACTGCACATTACCACAACCTGATTGGGGATAATGGACCGTTATTTAAAAAAATAACTGCAAAGCAATCGTATTCCATTTTTTATTCTCAAACTGTCATTTTGTTGCACTGCAAATTCAAATCTGATTGATTTATTGATGGGTTACTAACGATCCCTTTTGATAATGAAGCCCTCATTTCGTGTTTTTAGCTCTGTACAATATTGTGTGGCTCAGTAAAGTTTCTTTTTGTCTGATTTGTTATTTACTCTGCCTAGACCCCTGATAAGCTGCAAATTCTGACAAGTTACTTAAGAGATAAACATTTCTACTGCATCTGGTGTGGCACTGCTTATCAAGGTAAAGTTCCATTTATCTTTTTTAAACACCCACAGGGAAATTCAATATTGCGTTTGCACCAGAATTCTGGAGTTAATGCAGCCTAAGAAATGTCTGCACTAAATTCAACAACAGGCTGCACCATTTTTCGGACATCTACCCACTCCTGCACCAATTTCTAGTAGTTCTTATTTGTGCCATATATCATTCTGGCGCTATGCTTGTGACATGTTCAATAAGTAAACACAGTTTGGAAATAAGAAAAGTGATACAAAGTAAGGCGAAGTCTTTTATAGTGCAACTAGTCTGTCGCAGGTTCATATTGTGTAGGTCTGTCCAAGTGTGCCTCAGGTGCCACATTCCTTGAGCAGGAAACTGAGGAGCAAAATTGAATCTGTCTCGGACACATATGTGACACTTTGAACAGAGGTTGGACACATTTATGTACTTTATCAGTGTGCATATATCTGTCCCAAAGTTTTTCTCAAGCCAGCGCCTGTTTCATAGGTTTGCGCCAAATTCATGAATGCTGTGCAGTTTGAATTTTGGCACAACTAAGAACACTATTCTTGTAGCCCTGAGACACTTTTCTTGTGTGTCTCAACAACGCTCTTTTTGAATTCCCCTTCCAGTGTCTTATGTTAAATGAATATGAGAGACTCACAAAATGTTTTCAGAAATAAATATACAATGTTATGTTTCTGCTAAAGAACTGCCTTAGTTTCATCATTAAACATTCTGCCTTGGGGTGCCCATACACTGCAAAATTCGCACAGTGTGGACCGCTGCCGGCACCCTTTTGGCTGGCATCCCTCGATCAGCTGATCGAAGGAGCTGGTCGGAAATCTTCATACGACCAGAGCCGGCAGCAATGCAAACAGTGGGATTTCTCGATTGACACACTTGTAGTGTTGATGGAGGAATCCGCTCTGTTTTTTTCATTTCAGCCCGCAGGTTGAATGAAAAGAAATAGAGAAGTGTATGGCCAGCCTAAGAGCAGACATCGCAAGATGCCTTCTATTACATGTATTAGTCAGAAAAGCTTCTTCTGTACCCCTCCCAGATTAAGATTTACTTTATTTGGGCCTCACTTTACCTGACTTGATGGCTAAGCTCCACTAACCTGCCATCACCCTTCCAATAAAAAGGTTTTTACTGGTCAATGGGGGCTCATTGGAAACTGGTATGGAAAAATCACAGGGCTTAGCTGTGAAGTCAGAAGAATTCATGCCCCAGTAACAAAGTGAAACCAGGGCACAGAAGATGCTTTTCTGGGTAATAAAGGTAACAGCAGACATCTGATGGTGCAGGGGACATGTCAGACTGCTGGAGATCCAGACCATTGTTCTCACACAGAGCTCAACTGTCCTTTTATTTATATTTAGCGTTATGTCACAGAAGGGAAGTTTTGGGCTACAGTGGAGTACTACAAAGAAATTCTTTTTTTTTTTTTTTAAAGCGGCAGTAAAGCTTTATATTGCTCCTTTTTTATTTTGACTAACCCATACAAATGGAGGATACAATTGAGGTTTAATATAAAAATTGTGATTTTGCTACGAGAGCGGTCCTGCTATACAGTCATTTTTTTCTGTCCAGTAATCCCCCTTTGTATTACACTACAAACTTTTCCTCCTTAGTCTTGTTCTAGCCTGAAATGGCTGCTACCAATAAACAATAGGGTGCACCTTCCTATTCATTTTTATGCAATGTAAAATCTGTCTGTCTTTGTTGAGGTATTAGAACTTACAATAATAACTGTAGACTTTTGTTATAGCTCATGAAATCCTTGTTTTAGACTCCATGGCCTTATAAATGTTTTTGCGAGCAAAGCCAAGCCTTTGCTTTCTAGCTAAAATGGTTGATTGTGTAATGCTTTACATAAAACCCATGCCTTTAAAAAGGTGATTAATTTACATAAATATTTTCAGATTTGTACACTGAAAAGTCTGTATTTTCTAACAGTGATGGTAGAAGCTTCATTCACTCTACCCTGATGCTTGTGGTTTTGAAGTGTTTACTCTGTAATTTAACAGATAGATTGGTATGTTGATGGACATTGTGTACTTACATTTGATGTACTTTTGGAAGGTGCATAGAAATGTAGAACAGCAAAATCATAATAAATTTAATTGAGTAGTACACATGGCCAGTCAGTGGCTGCATTTTGATCCACTTTGCATTGCACTGCATCTCTTTGGCCATAGCATGTCCAATTTAGGTGTATTTCAACTGTGGGCACAGAAAGTCAAATGCAGCCTTATCTTTTCAAATGCTGTGTTTTGCCATTCAAATTGCAAATAGCATACACAGCATTTGACAAGAATGCCTGTTAAAAAATTAGGATGCCCATAAACTTGTGATGAAAGTTGCCTCATCTGGCCAGTAACAGTTAATATGAGAAAATATAAGTGAAGATAACAGATTTTAAGGGAATATGCCAGCAGTTTTGATTTTTGCCTGCTGTCACAGTTGTTAGACGCAATTGCTTACTTTGAGCACCTCTGCTTTCTGTGTCACTTTGTTACTAAAGGTTTTTTTTTGAAAGATGCTTTTTATTTTATCAAAATTTGTACAAAACAAGGATACAAAAGAAAGGGAAAACTAGGTCAACATACCCAGTAATATCCTTACAAGCGAAAAACAACAAAGAAAAAAAAAAAATGAAGTTAGTCTCATTACATAAATAAAAGGTTTCGCATCAGCTTACAGCATACTCAATAGACTCTGCAGGAACACAAGAACTCCAGAATATTATACTAAAATTACAAAATTAAATCGGGAAGGATCAACTGTCGTATCAATAGAGGATAACCATGGGCCCCAAATACGATCAAAGCGCTGCGGATTACCCCTCTGTTCATAGGTAAGCTTATAAAGAGGCAAGGATTGATCCACCAAACATTTCCAGCAACTCAGAGAAGGAGCCCTAGGGCTGCCCCACACCTGAAGGATGGCCTTCCTGGCATAAAACAAGAGTAAACTAACGAGGGTCTGAGCACGAGAGTCCAATGTCGGCTCAACAAAAAGACCCAATAAGCAAAAAGTGGGGTTGCATATATTGGGGAAACCCAATCCAGTCTCCAGAAAAGAGGTATGAATATGTGGGCAGGGTCAAAAGGAGTGAGAAAAGAATCTGCTCTTTGACCACAACACTTGACGCACCGGGGATTGGGAGGGAGACCCAAAGTATACAGAAGGTACTGGGTATAATAGACCTGGTATTTGCAATATTCTATCTCTGGAGGCTATCACAGAAGTCGTATATTTATTTTCAAAATCACTCCAAACATTAAGGTCAAGGATAAGTGCCTGCCATTTTTGTTTACGTTTATCAAATCTGGAAGATCTAGTGGCCATAGTAAGTTGATACCAGTTTAGTGGAGATATCTGTACGTAACATTTTCTTCAGAGAAGTTGACCCAAATTGATCTCAAACTGCATGAAACAATTAAAAATACGCCAAAAAAGCAGTTGGAGAAAGCTGTACCTCATTGGACTCGGAGGGGGGGGGCACTCGACAATTTTGTTTTTTTCAGGTCGGCTTGCCAAATTTCGTACATCAAAATAAAATGTAATTATATCCGGTCCGGTACTGCGGACACCAATACACACACAATAAGGCCCTATTCATATCTGTAAGTTAGGTGCAATTCGGGAATCCTGCCTCAGGAACTTGCGTTTTTCTGCAGCAGGAATGCCTAATCTGGTGTTTTACAAGTGGCAGCTGTCACCTATTTAAGGTAATGATCAGGTGATAGCCGCTGCTTGTAAACGCCTGCACACCGCATGTAATTGTATGTGATATGATTACATGTAGTTGGAAAACACTCTCCCTGGATGCACAATTGATGCGTCCAGGGAGAGTGACTGATTCCTAACCAAATGTAATCATATCACACATCTTTACATGCGGTGTACAGGTATTTACAAGCAGCTGCTGTCATCTGATCATTAACTTGAATAGGTGACAGCTGCCACTTGTAAACACCAGATTAGGCATTCCTGCTGCAGGAAAACGCAAGTTCCTGACTCAGAAATTCCTAATTGCAGCTAAAGATACAGGTTCCCAATACACTCATAAATGTAGCTCAGTACACATTTTTTTTAAAACTACCCCTGCACATACATATATATAAAATAATACTCTCACCCCCGTACACATGAAAAAAAACAACTTCCCCTGCACATATAAAATATTGCACTCCCCCC
>NW_017306945.1:258276-266218 GCF_000935625.1 Nanorana parkeri | reverse complement strand
CGCAATTGGCCCGCGGGCCGGTACTTTGAGACCATGTGCTGTAACTCCTCCCTGATTTGCAAAAAAAGTAAGCATTACTCCATTCCGAAATAGATGAGAGAGGGATTTGACTCTCTTTGAGGACCAACACGGCAGCTGAAGGCAGGCGCTGCAGCTCCAGGAAGGAAGGATTACCCCCAGAGAGGTGAGTAGGACCAAACATCTACAGACAGGCAACTAATGACATATTTAACCAGTTGACATCCGCGATGTTAAACCCCCTTCCCATCCAGGCCATTTTTCAGTATTCAGCGCTGCGGTACTTTGACTGACATTTATTCCGTCATGCAGCGCTGTACTGAAATGAATTTTATACCATTTTTTTAGGGACAGATAGAGCTTTCTTTTGGTGGTGTTTATTCACCACTGGGTTTTTGTTTTTTTACTATATTAAGGAGAAAATAGCGAAATAAAAAAAAAAACTCTGTCACCTGTGGACCCCAAAAGAAGCTGATGAAGCAGATATCTGCTTCATCAGCTTCTTTTCTCTGGCTATAGCAGCCAGATGACTGACAGGTGAATGCGGAAGTGATGTAATACGAGCACATATAGACGATCGGCAGGCTATAGAGCCGCCAATCGTCTATATGTGAAACACCCGGCAACAGGTGTTTGCATAGGTCGGGTCTTCTCTGCCCGTGCGCGCCCGCGAGCAGAAAAAAATGCTGCCTGGAGACGGCAACCCGCCAATGCTGCAGTGCCGTCCGTCCATTTTTTTACAACGGGCGGACGGCAACTGGTTAAGTATATGAAGTGTCCCAGAAAGAAGGGCAGTACCCGAATTTAAGCCTGAATCCCCATTATAAATAACATTTTGAAGAGATTTAGTATGGCAGCCAAATAATAAACATGGAAATTGTGGAAGGCCAAACCTGCAAGAGAACACGGAAGCTGCAATACCTCCAGAGACACATGAGGAGTACGTTCCTGCCATAGAAATGTAATACTGATGGAATCTATTTTACGAAAATATCTTAGTGGAATGTAACAGAGTTAGTCATAATATATCAAAGTTTAGGCAAAAAAATCATCTTAATATGGACCCTTCCGATAAGATCTTAAGGGTCCATTCACACCAGATGCAGTCCGTTCCGTTTTTGAGCTGCATCAAAAACGCAGCACAATCATTTCCTATGGGTTTCTGGTGTTCCATTTACACCAGCCTAGTCTGTTCCGATGCAGCCAGTAAAAATATTGCTTGCACTATTTCAGCTGCATCGGATAGCGACAGAACGCATCAAAACACATAAAGGCATGCAAATGCGACAGAGCCCAACTGAAATTCCATTTTAAGCAAAAACAAATCCCCCCCCCCCCCAAAAAAAAACAACAACCGACAAACGCATCAATCGCGGTACTCCTTTACCTTGTGTCTGCAGTGCCATTGATATGAATGGCACCGACATGCCCCCTCCACCCCCAGAACTTGGCTTCATGTATGCAATCCAGTGTCTTCCGGGCACTGGGTAAGTATGGAGCATGGACTAGCCACAAAGTTGGGGAGGTCATGACATTAGTAACAAAGTTAAACAGTGATCACAAAGGAGCACAGAAGAGGTAAACATGAATAGGCATCTTGTAGTTTCTAGTGGCTAACAGATTCATGTTAATTATTTCTCTGTTCAAATGCGTGGATAGAAATTTCCAATGAAGGAAGCTTAGAGCGTGCATAAAGCATATGTAGTATATAATTTATGTAATGTAAGTTACAGGCCTTAAATGCACTATTTTAAATGAATTCCATTGTTCTAGGATTATACAATATGTAAAGTGCATATCCAGCCTTTTTTGTTTTTATTAAAAAATTATTTTTTTTTAATATTGTGAGGATTGGTTACAACCTCTGCCAGGCTTTTTATTGTTGTCCGGGTCTCCATTGAGGAAATTCCTCTAGTTTCCTGTCCCCGTGACAACAGTGTCACTAGCGCTTCAGCTTTTTATTGCAGTCTATGTGACCATTTTGAGATATTTGAGATATTCCTTGGTATCTTGATGACAAAGTTGTCATCACAATAGGAAGTAAGAACAAATCTCCCAAGTGATGACTCAGGCAGCAATAAAAACCTTTCAGACGTCCTAACCTATACCGCCGCTTTCTAGTGCATCAAAATAAAGGTTTGGCCCGAATTGCTTTTAGAAAAGTTTACATGAGTCACAGTTAAAAAGTTCACATATAGTAACCTATAGCCAACCATAAAATATCCCCTGTGTTGTGAATACTCAAAAAGCTATAATATGTTTGCTAGAAGATATTGCAATTCATTGCTCTTTTAATATACTCAAGTTCCACAATGCCCATGAAAAATGTTCTTTGTATTACAATGTTTTTTTTGATCAAGTTGTATAATTTTATGCAGATGAAGAAGACATTGACTCCAGCTGTCCAGGGACCACTTCCGAAGATCATGACTGAGAACGGTTGCTACTAAGGCAACAAAGTTTTGTATGGAGTTGGACTTGAATACAGGGTGGAGGAACATTGCACAAAAATGTAGATAGAGCTGCTTTACAGATTTAAATGAAATATTGGGGATTCCTCACAGACCCATAAACAAGTCTAAAAAATGTATTTGTATAAATGTGTCAGGGTTTTTTGTTTTAACTTCCTTTTTTAAGTGTATGTAGAACCAACACTTTTTTTTGTTAGCTTTGTAGAGTGTGGAAGGGAAGGGCTAGAACCCCTGTCAGATATATATTGCTATCTGCAGTCTCTCTTCTACTGGGACCTCTTCCACCAAAGTTAGAAAATAATGTTAAATCGAAAACCTTTCAGTTGTCACCTAACCAAGGAGTATGGGTAGGTCCAGTCAGGATACTTGTTTGACGTTGGGATATTTTCTCTAACTTCCTGTTGTTGAAGGGGAATCTTCCCAATGGCACACAGGCAACAAAAACAAACAACCTGACAAAACAAAGCCTCGCATTGCGGCCGCCTCCTCGTGCCCCCTTTTGTGGGGCACGAGGGGGCGTGACGGGCCATTGAAGGTAATGGCACCATAGCCACGCCCTCCGGCCGCAATGCTTTTGGCCGCACAGGATCGCAAGGCACATTATACCTGCAGTCCGGTGCTGCAAGCACTATTTTGATCGCACCGGACTAGACCGCAGGCATAATGTGCCTTGCGATCCCTTGCGGCTGGAGGGCGTGACTACGGTGCCATTCACTTCAATGGCCCTCCGGCCCCACAAAAGTGAGCCAGCCGCAATGCGATACAGTGCGTTCTGGCCAGAATCGGGCTGGAACGTACTGCATCTGGTGTGAACAGGCCCTGTAAAATGACATTAGTATTTTTAACTGCAATTTTGGAGCTGCTCCTGATCCTAACCAATAATGGCCAAGACTGGTTTAGTTCATTGTCAGGCTATGAGCCTGATAAGATAAGTATTGATGCAGTAGCTCAGGTGATACTTTAGTTATAGGGGCTATCAAGGTTACAAGGGTTTAAGAGATTTAGGCTTAGGGGCATGAATTAATGGATGTTATCTGGGTTATAAATCTAGATTAATTTTAAGGATTTGATTACATTTGAACTGGTTGGCAATTAGTTTGCTTAAGCTGTTTGTCATAAACAATTGACATTTTTTTTTCTTTTAGAAAATACTAATTTCACCTGTTATACTTTTTTTTTTTTGCTTCTCGTTGCTGCTGACCTAGTCCAGCCTTTTTGCAGCCACTTCCTGTTTACATTCATATGTTGCAGGAGTGGCTGCATGTTATTACTCAAGACTGATATCCTCATAGTGAAAATGGCCGGTCATGCCTGTGCAAGGAGCATCAGTACAACCACTTATAATCTCTGCTGGAAGTACATGTGCAAAGGTGACAAGGCAAGAGAGCAATTGCCACCCGGACAGAGCTTAGTTACAGTGTTGGGTGGCAAGTTGTCTAAAGTAGTATTTAAAGCTAAAACCTTTTTCAATAATAATTCCAGATCACACATTGCCCAACAAAATACTTCTTTACATTTTTGCCCAAACACTTACATTCAACATGTTTCTGAACAGCTGACTCCAACTCTCTCAGCTCTGCTTTATTGAACTACCTGTCAAGTACAAGTTCAAAAGAGACAGACAGCTGCTGGAGATTACTCCATCTACTATCTTGGAGAAGGGAGTAGCGGGAAGCAGGGAGCAAGGAGTTACTTCCTTTGCAATGCCTGTTTGTTTATGGAGATGGACAGCTTACGAGCACGCCCAAAGGTGGCTCCATAAGACCCTGCATGGCAAAGGAGCCATCTTAAAAGAGAATATCAGGTCCATTGTTCAGAGGACCAACTGATTCTGTAGAAAACTAAAAATTTTAATCTTCAAGGACCGGCAAGTAATTTATTCAGTATTTGAAATAGCAAAAACTTTTTGACTTTAATATCACTTTAAGGTGGGGTAAGGGACAGACTAAGTGTAACGATGACATGAAGGCAGCCATAGGTGGTAATGGGGAACTTTAAAGTACTGTTGGAACTGAAAATACTGCATCAAACTGTCTTGTGGTGGGCTTTACAAATACGTGTAGAGTTTCCATGCTGCTGAAGTAGGTAGGTAACGCAAGGTGCTGTCAGGAGCCTTGCAGTACTGTAGAATCTGTCCCTGTGCCAGAAGCCTGCTTAATTCCAGGCATGCACTAAATAGAAAAGCATCACTATCAGAACCTCCAGTTGTTAGTTGAGGCTCTGGTAGTGGATGGTAGAGAGGGTCGGGCAAAGCTCTAAGTTGAGGCCTTGATTCAAGAATCATCAAAGATTAGAAGGGCTCCACAAATTTCACAATTTCATTTTATAAACCTTGCAAACTGATTTTCTCATTACGGCATTTTGTGGCTGGCTTTTTTTTTTATGTTAAGGAGAAAACATAGTAAAAGTTATACTGTCTGACATCTTTGTATGTGTATTATTTAGACTGTGAAAATATATGCTTTAAAAAGGTCACCTTTGCTTCCAGTGTTTTATTTTTTTCTTTTCTTTCATTTGTATCAAATGTTAGTTTCTGATGCCAATGAGGGGGATGTCACGGCGCTCTTTTATATCTTGATTATCTATTTCTCAAGATATCACTTTTTAATAGGCTAATTTTGTACCTAATCTTGCCAACCAAGGAAGTGAACCAAACTGAAATATGTGTCATCTCGCTACGGTGCCTCTGTAATTTGTAGTCATATTCAAATGTATGGAACCCCCCAAATGTATTGGGAGTAAGCTTGCTTGGGAACATTACCACAGAAGACAAGACATCCTGAGTTGCTCGAGGAAGATAAATATCTTAGTTATGAAATAAAATATCAAAAAATTTAAAAACCTATTCTAGGCTGATTTATTGTTGGTTCTGGTCACTGCGTCAAATGACTGGTTGCTGGGGAAACTTTGTATTCAATTGCTTTAATGTTTTCCCCCCTTATGCACCTTTTTATTATCTGTGTGTGCCTTAACCTTCCTGGCGGTATTCCCGAGTGTGGCTCGGGGTTAATTTTCTGTCCCATAAGCGGTACCCCCGAGCCACAGTCGGGAATACAGCGTAGCGTCTCTTACCTTGTCCCTCGAGCCGCGCTGTCTTCCTCTGGCCGATGCCGGCATCTGTCTTCCGGGTTCTGTCCCTCGCGTCGCAGGGGGGGGGGGAAACAGTGGGATTTTTGAAAGTTAAAAAATAGAACGAAAAAAGGAAAGAACAAAATAATCGGACCGCCAGGGAAGTTAAAGAATGATGCGGGTACCCCCAGAAAAGCTAGCATTCCGTTTATCCATTGCATTATAGTGTGTATTACATTGTGTGTCTGCATACTCCCAAAGATTGCAGCACGGCCATACTAAAACAGACTCCTTGGTGAGATGGTGAGGATTCATCTATACAGTATGTGCAGAATAGAATTTGGAAGTGTATAACAATGCAAAACGATCCGAGAGGCACACAAATATTATTCAGGCTGATAATCTGCTAAAGTCTGCAAATTAAGGAATGTCTAAAAAAAAAAAATTATGGTGGGGATTGATTTACTGGTTGTCCAGAATACAGGTTACTGTTGGGATTATCGATGTTAGCCATAATTGGTCTATCTTCACACACTCTTGTGGATTTATAGAAAATCATAAAACATGTGCTGTGCAGAAAAATGCCAGAAAAAGAAACTTTGGCATGCGTGATGATTCCATTTGATTTAGAGACAAGTAACATACCGTGCAATTTAGCTTCAAAAGTTTACATCTAACCATGTTCGTATAGTTTCTGCCAAAGAATTAGAGGTACCCTGTAAAACAATCATCCACCTTATAATTATATCTGTGATTTTGAAAATCCACCAAAATTTGGACCTAAAGATATTAAACTATGCAAGGTCTGGGTGTCCGCTTAAGAGATATTCCATATCTTGTTTGCAGAATCTCTTTTGTAGCATTCAGTTCTTATTGTGTTTGTCTAAGCCAAAAAATGTTTTGTTTTGGGAAAAGTGGTGAGGGGTTAGACTCCCTGTCAGGGTTTTATAGCTGTCTGCATTCCCCTTTGTGAAGATTCACCCTCTCTATTTGTCCTCGTGTCCATTGTTAACAGGACTGACAATGAAGGGAGGTTACTAGAACAGGGATAGAAGAGAGCTTTTCTAATGGTGACACTTGTTGCGGTATCAATTGTCTAAGCGGGCATTTCCCGCACTTTGAAGAGATTTCGTCTCACTTCCTAATGGGAATAAGGGCAAAAAAAACAAAAACTGACAAGTGTTTGAACCATTCCCTTGTCTGTCCACAATGCAAACAAGTTTTGCCCTTTTTAGATATACTGTATTTTTCCGTGTATAAGACTATACTTTTTCATTAAAATATTTACCTAAAAATGGAGGGGCGTCTTATACACGGGGGGCCGAGAGGAGAACCGCGGTTGCGAAACTGCCGATACCTCTGCAAACTAGCCTCACGAGTGAAACTTCCGATTGCAGAGACAAGGTAACAGGTTTCCTCCAATCATGAGCCTTATGTACCCGACGTCAGCTGAGGCTGCAGAGAGCCTGTAGCCAGTGCCTAGATGCAACAGGGAGCGGTAATGTCAAAGCATTCTGAGCCCATAAAATGTCAGAAAACAAAAAAAATCCCGGTAAATACCAATACCAGGAAGCGGCTGTCTTACTCTGCAAAACTGGATGTAATCAGTTATGCATAGGAGCAAGGAAAATATTGATTTCTGAATTTTGGGTAAGAAAAGTGGAGGGCGTTCTATACATGGGGGCGTCTTATAGACGGAAAAATACGGTACTTAAATCTGTAACCACCTCTTTCCTTTTCTAGCTCTCCATTTCTTTTGATTTTTAATGTGCCTTTCTTAGAAGACTCCACCATCGCTAAGACATTGACAGGATTTACAATTTACCATTGGATGCAGGCATTGTTCAGGTAATTTCAGAGCCAGCGGGACCGACTAGCAAGATACTGAAGCTTGGCCCAGTGGGAGATTCCTCCATCCAAACAGTTTTGATGAATGCCTCAGTATTGAGGCATTCATTAATGAAAAAATTAAGCTTTTTGTAAAAGCTTCTTCCTTTCATTAATGAAAGAATGACGCTGTTACATGCAAATACAGGACCGCAATTTGCAATCCTGTATTTGACAGCTGAAAATAGCAGAGAGGTAGCAGTGACTCATCTCTCTGCTATTTGTTTTGACAGCTCGAGAGCCCGATGTTTAGATACATTTCACTCAAAAGATATGCATTGTATCTTTTGAGTGAAATGTATCAGTTCTGATCGTCTAGGCACGATCAAAGAGCTTTTAGGGAGATCTCAATCTGGCTAAAGTCAGGATCAGTCTCTAAGGTTATTATTAGCTGTTCCTAAGTTTGGAGCAGCCACTTAATAGCCAAAAATTTAAAAAAGTTAATTTATCAAGCAGTCATAGTGACTGCTGATATAAACTGACAAGAAAAAAAAAAA
>NW_017306945.1:242788-258001 GCF_000935625.1 Nanorana parkeri | reverse complement strand
TACAGCATAGCGTCTCTTACCTTGTCCCTCGAGCCGCGCTGTCTTCCTCTGGCCGATGCCGGCATCTGTCTTCCGGGTTCTGTCCCTCGCGTCGCAGGGGGGGGGGGAAACAGTGGGATTTTTGAAAGTTAAAAAATAGAACGAAAAAAGGAAAGAACAAAATAATCGGACCGCCAGGGAAGTTAAAGAATGATGCGGGTACCCCCAGAAAAGCTAGCATTCCGTTTATCCATTGCATTATAGTGTGTATTACATTGTGTGTCTGCATACTCCCAAAGATTGCAGCACGGCCATACTAAAACAGACTCCTTGGTGAGATGGTGAGGATTCATCTATACAGTATGTGCAGAATAGAATTTGGAAGTGTATAACAATGCAAAACGATCCGAGAGGCACACAAATATTATTCAGGCTGATAATCTGCTAAAGTCTGCAAATTAAGGAATGTCTAAAAAAAAAAAATTATGGTGGGGATTGATTTACTGGTTGTCCAGAATACAGGTTACTGTTGGGATTATCGATGTTAGCCATAATTGGTCTATCTTCACACACTCTTGTGGATTTATAGAAAATCATAAAACATGTGCTGTGCAGAAAAATGCCAGAAAAAGAAACTTTGGCATGCGTGATGATTCCATTTGATTTAGAGACAAGTAACATACCGTGCAATTTAGCTTCAAAAGTTTACATCTAACCATGTTCGTATAGTTTCTGCCAAAGAATTAGAGGTACCCTGTAAAACAATCATCCACCTTATAATTATATCTGTGATTTTGAAAATCCACCAAAATTTGGACCTAAAGATATTAAACTATGCAAGGTCTGGGTGTCCGCTTAAGAGATATTCCATATCTTGTTTGCAGAATCTCTTTTGTAGCATTCAGTTCTTATTGTGTTTGTCTAAGCCAAAAAATGTTTTGTTTTGGGAAAAGTGGTGAGGGGTTAGACTCCCTGTCAGGGTTTTATAGCTGTCTGCATTCCCCTTTGTGAAGATTCACCCTCTCTATTTGTCCTCGTGTCCATTGTTAACAGGACTGACAATGAAGGGAGGTTACTAGAACAGGGATAGAAGAGAGCTTTTCTAATGGTGACACTTGTTGCGGTATCAATTGTCTAAGCGGGCATTTCCCGCACTTTGAAGAGATTTCGTCTCACTTCCTAATGGGAATAAGGGCAAAAAAAACAAAAACTGACAAGTGTTTGAACCATTCCCTTGTCTGTCCACAATGCAAACAAGTTTTGCCCTTTTTAGATATACTGTATTTTTCCGTGTATAAGACTATACTTTTTCATTAAAATATTTACCTAAAAATGGAGGGGCGTCTTATACACGGGGGGCCGAGAGGAGAACCGCGGTTGCGAAACTGCCGATACCTCTGCAAACTAGCCTCACGAGTGAAACTTCCGATTGCAGAGACAAGGTAACAGGTTTCCTCCAATCATGAGCCTTATGCACCTGACGTCAGCTGAGGCTGCAGAGAGCCTGTAGCCAGTGCCTAGATGCAACAGGGAGCGGTAATGTCAAAGCATTCTGAGCCCATAAAATGTCAGAAAACAAAAAAAATCCCGGTAAATACCAATACCAGGAAGCGGCTGTCTTACTCTGCAAAACTGGATGTAATCAGTTATGCATAGGAGCAAGGAAAATATTGATTTCTGAATTTTGGGTAAGAAAAGTGGAGGGCGTTCTATACATGGGGGCGTCTTATAGACGGAAAAATACGGTACTTAAATCTGTAACCACCTCTTTCCTTTTCTAGCTCTCCATTTCTTTTGATTTTTAATGTGCCTTTCTTAGAAGACTCCACCATCGCTAAGACATTGACAGGATTTACAATTTACCATTGGATGCAGGCATTGTTCAGGTAATTTCAGAGCCAGCGGGACCGACTAGCAAGATACTGAAGCTTGGCCCAGTGGGAGATTCCTCCATCCAAACAGTTTTGATGAATGCCTCAGTATTGAGGCATTCTATAATACGTGTGGGTACATTTAGTAAGAAAGTATATTACTGCAGCAAAAATGTAAAAAGCGTGTCAGTCATATATGAACAGAAACTGAAAACCAGCTCAGTCATGAAGGGGTTAAACTGAACTTACAAACAAATGATCGTGTTCCCCATTTACTCTATCTTTTGTGTACTGGAAGTGTCAGTATGCTCCGCCCACCCTATGCTTTTTGGCATCCAACGTCCTCTTGGGGATAACGTGCATAGAAATTAGCTCAAAAGTGAAGTTGTTGCAGCCAAGCAGAACTCTTGCTTTATTTGCAGAGGGTAAAAGCTTCACTTTTTGAGCTCATTTCTGTTCTTAATATTTTTTTTTATTCCGTTCAAAAAGTTTTATTGTTTTGTCATTTTGTTAACACATTATATAGACTCAATTAAACAAATTGTATCATAACCACTGCAAGTGGCAAATACAGTGCATAACACATGCATCATAAGTAAAATGCAGGATCATTCTATTTCAAAAGTATCAAAATATAAAAGTGTAAAATATAACATCAGTTCAGACAAAGTCCAATACAGGTATCAGTTTCCAACATCGGAGGGAATAACCAGTTAGTATGGACTTCGAGAAAAGGACTCAGAGAAGTAACCTGAGCTGGTCGGTTCCAGGGGGGGGGCACATCAAAATAAGGGGAGTGGGGAAGAAGTACAGTGGGGAAGGATGGGTTTAGAGGAAGGGGAAGGAAGATGGAAGGTAAGGAGGCAAAGTATAAGAGCTGAAAGGTAGAGACGTCGAGTTGCCGAGCTACTCTTCCGAGCCCCACATACAGGTGAAACTCGAATAATTAGAATATCGTGCAAAGTTCATTTATTTCACTAATGCAACTTAAAAGGTGAAACTAATATATGAGATAGACTCATTACATGCAAAGCAAGATAGTTCAAGCCGTGATTTGTCATAATTGTGATGATTATGGCTTACAGCTCACGAAAACCCCAAGAACCCCAAATCCACAACCTCAAAAAAGTAGATTAGTACATGCATTCAATAAAACAAGGATTGTACATAGAACAATATCAGACCTCTGAAAAGTACAAGCATGCATATGTACTCAGTACTTGGTTTGGGCCCCTTTTGCAGCACTTACTGCAATTACTTTTGCACGATATTCTAATTATTCGAGTTTCACCTGTATTTATATGGACAAGGAGTCTGCACCAAAGGATGGAGGGAGGTATGACTCAATCCACGGCTCCCACAATTTCCTAAATGGCATCCCTTTGAATTGCAGTGAGTTTCTCAAAAAAATCACACGTGATACTCTAGACTTTACTTCAGCAAAAGGGAGGTCAAGGGACTTCCAAGCTTTCGCAATGACCCGCTTAGCCTCTGTGAGAATGATCATGATCAACCGGTGTTGGCGTGCCGTACACACCATAGGCTTTTTATGTAAGAGAGCTTCCAGCGGGTCCTTACAAAACGTCTTGCCTGTAACAGTGTATAACAGTTGATAGACTCTGTGCCAGAATCTCCGCACTTTAGGGCAGGACCACCATATGTGAAGGACCGAACCCTCCACCCGGCAACCCCTGAAACAATGCAGAGAGTGAGATGGGATAGCTTTGGAGATCCGGAGCGGGACTAAATACCACCTGAAGAGCAATTTGTAATTAGCCTCATTCGTTTGTACATTCATCAAACTCTTGGAGGTTGTCCTCCATATCTGGTCCCAAGTGTCAGGGGAGATGGAGCATCCTAGGTCTTGTTTCCATTTAAGAGTGTAGGCGGGTAGGGAGGCATGCAACTTTTCTAACAGTAAGATATATAGTGCCGATATAGTCCCTGAGTCTCGAGTCCCATAGTGTAACAGTCTCTCGAAGGGGGGGAAGATTTCTCTGGGACCCCAGGCGGGACAGCAGGAAGTGTTTGATCTGAATAAATTGGAAGATATGTCTGGAGGCTAGCTGGTGATCTACGCAGAGCGACTTGAATGGTATGATTCCTTGTGCAGAACAGAAATTGTTAATCAGACTCAGGGATTGCATAAGCCATGGTTTAAAAGCAATTGGGTTGGAAAATCCCGGTTGGAACAGAGGCTTACCATGGATGGACATCAGGAGGAGTGTGGGGGGACATCCAACCCATAGGGCATCTCAACCCATCCCAGACTTTCAAAGTGTGTCTGAGTACAGGGTTGATAATGTTCCCCCGCATTTTGGGTGGTAGCCAAGGGAGATTAAGGAGGGAAATTGGGGAACAGGTGTAGGCTTCCAGCGTGACCCAAAGGGGCATTTCAGTTTTCCCAAAGCATTGTACCAGGGGAGCTAATTGGGCCGCCTGATAGTACTTCTGAAAGAACGGAAGTCCCAGGCCCCCCTCCAGTTTGCTGCGATAGAGTACCCGATGTGATACCCTCGGGAATGATCCTTTTCAGATAAAATGGAGTATACGCTGTTGAAGTAACCTAAGTCTAAAGGCGGGGACAGGGAGAACCCTCGCATGATAGAGAAATTTGGGGAGCAGTGTCATTTGGACCGCTGTAATCCTGCCAATCCACGAGAGAGGATGTTTCTCCCAAGAGGACAACAGTGATTCCATATGGGACAATAGGCTAGGGTAATTGGCTTGATAGAGGCGATCATTGGAAAGGGTGAGATAGATCCCCAAATAGGGTAATGCTGTGTCCACCCATGGGTAGGGGAAGGATTGTTGTAATGAAGAGCATAATGTTGGGGGTAGGGATACATTCAACGCTTTAGACTTTTTCATGTTAACACAAAGCCCTGACAGAACGCCGAATTGGTGTAAGAGGGGTTGTAGTCGTGGAAAGGAGGTCATTGGGTCGGTAATAATCAAAAGTGCATCATCAGCAAACATACTAAGCTTGTGATGATAACCTGCCACTTCTACTCCTCTGATGTCCGTTTGTTGACGTATGGCTTGGGGAAGGGGTTCTATAGCTAGCGCGAACAAAAGGGGGGAGAGTGGACAACCCTGTCTAGTACCTCTGGTAATGGGAAAGACCTGAGAGTGAAAACCCTGATATTGAACATAGGCGGAGGGTAGGGAATATAGTGAGTCTATCGAGCGCATAAAAGAAGGCCCAAATCACCATCTGGCGAGAGTATATCGCAAGTAGTCCCACCCAACCGAGTCAAAAGCTTTGCTAATGTCGAGGGACAATAACAGTCTGCAGATTTCGTTGATGAGCGATATGTAGTAGGTGGGCTATCCTCCTTATGCTATCTCCCGCCTGGCGTCCCAGCATGAATCCCACCTGGTCTCTAGAGATCAGGTCCAAGAGTGGAGTCTCAGGGTCAGTATCTTAGTGAGCAGTTTCAGATCTACATTGATCAGGGAGATTGGACGGTAGTTAGTCCAAGAGGTGTGATCTGTTGCAGGTTTAGGTATCATACAAATTGACAACATTAGTGATTCCTGTCTCAGGTGACCCCCACCTCGCATTGCATTGAAAGAGGTGAGTAAGTGAGGAGCGAGGGTGGTCGCGAATTTCTTGCAGTAAACGCCACTTAGTCCATCAGGGCCCGGGCGTTTACCAAGTGGTAGTAATTTAATAACGTTTAATACCTCATCCAAGGTTATAGGAGCATCTATCAAGAGTCTATTATCGTCTGATAGAACAGGGAGGTTGAGGGTGGAGAAGAAGTCACTGATATGCGTCTCATCTAAAGGGCCTGTGGTGCGGTATAGTTCGCTCAAGTGGGTTCGGAATGTGTCCAGTATTTTTATGGGGTGAGCAGTCATTTGACCCCCACTGAGGCGAAGCCTAATAGGATCTAGTCTAGAGTTGGCCTCCCTAAGTTTGTGTGGCTAACATGGTGTCCGGTTTATCACCCTTAAGGTAGAATTTATGTTTGGTCCATGCCATCATTCGCCAGATGAGTAAGGCAGAGGTTCAGTTCAGTCCGTATATTAAATAGTCTGGTTCTGTGTGCGGGAGTGGGGTTCTGCTGAAAATCTTGGGAAGCTAATTGAAGATCTGATTCAAGTTGGTCAATACGGGCTGTCCTTTTTCGCCTGAGATGCAAGTTGAATCAACCTCACTCTGACAGGTTTGTGTGCCTCTAAGGCCGTGGTTGGGGATGACGCAGTAGCTACATTCAAGTCAAAATATTCGGTCAGGGAGGTCTGGGCCGAAGCCAGGATATCTGGATTGGTGAGCAAGGAGTCCCGCAGTGACCAAGAGAACCCCTTCTTGCACGGAACCTCGAGGCCGACATTTATAAGGGCCATATAATGGTCAGACCACGGAATGGGACAGATAGCGGCCGAGGACACCTGAGGAAGTGTTGCGGTGTGTAAAAGAATATGATCAATGCGAGAAAAGACGTTATGGGGATTGAAATAAAATGTGAATTGCTCCTTAAGCGGATGAAGCTCCCTCCATGAGTCTACCAGATGATATTGAGTCATCAAGGATCGGAATCTTTTTGCCGTAGTTAAGTCAGAGGAGGGGGGTTGCCGGGTGGGCAGGGTCATGACGATCCACATGAGGGTGCATCACCAGGTTGGAGTCCCCACATAATAACAAAGTCCCCCTAGTGTGAGTATCGATAGTCTGAAACAAGTGTGAGAAGAAGCCTAGTTGACTCGTATTGGGGGTATAGTAGGATACCACTGTAACCGGGGAGTCATGGATTGAGCCCACCAAAATCAAATACCTGCCCTCCGGATCCTTGATCTCCTTCAGAGCGACAAAAGGTGTGTTGCGACCAAATGCTATCAGGACTCCTCGATGTTTCGTAGGTGCAGAGGCTAAAAAGAATAAAGGATAGTTAGCGAGTAGAAATAAGGGATCCAACGATTGTGGAAAATGAGTCTCTTGAAGACAAACAATATCTGCCCTGATTTGCTGAAAATGCCTAAAGGCTTTAGATCTTTTGACAGGTTGGTTAAATCCTTTAACATTGAGGGATATCACTTTAATTGCCATTAGAGCAGGGGCACTTGAGAAGGTGGGAGGGAAAGGAGACAGAAGAGGGATTGAAGAAAGTGTGGGAAGGATGTAGAGGAAGGGAATGGGAGGGTGGGGAGAGAACCAAACAACCAAACAGTGGGAACACCTAGGTCACAGTGCCTATCCTCTGAGTCAGTCAGGATAGGTGTCGTTCACTCATCCAGGACCTGGATAAACACCAAGTCCAAGATAGTGAAGGTCGGGGTGCATGAAAGGTACCAGAACGGGAGCAGGACCTATTAAATGTTTCAAACATTAAAGCGCCCATCACAATATCTCTTGTAGCTATGTAACAATGCAATAGGTGGGTGAGAGGACAGTCACACAGAAAACTAAATGAAACGATAAATAAAACAAGAAATGTCAAACTGAGAGGAGCAAAAGCCATCTTCCCAGGTGGGCACCAGGGGAGAGGCCCCTATGATCATTGGCGCAATTGCTCAGTTTGATGGCAAGGGAACCCAGAACAGTCATAGTCAATGACAACAAGATATACCACACAGGGAAACCGAAGAGGAGCCAGCCGGCTCGCTTGATATGAACTGCAAAGCTGTTCTTAATATTTTAGAAGTCAGCTTCTATATCTCTAACAAATTGATTTGTTAACACTGGAGAAAAATACAGAAAATATATTACTCATTTTTTTCCCCCCAATGCAGCGCAGCACTTTAAACCTGTTAGATTGCTGTGAACACTAAAGTAAGCCTTGGTTGAGAGAAATATGGAGACTGCCACTGCTGACCTTCTGAAAATGCTAATGGACTGTCCGTCACTGGCTTCAATATATTCTGAGACATGACCTGGAACAAGTATACAAACAGCAAAGTACAGCTAGAACTCTGGCTTCATATACCTTTTCAGTCTGAATAATTATCTCAGCACAGGTGCATTCCAAATCTATTTTACCTCTGCTTTCTTCTACATCAGCCTTTTTTTTTTAAATTAATTTATCCATTTCAGTTTTTAAATGGCTCTGAAATTAGGCGAGAGGGGTGGTAATAGCTTCATCAAACTAGGTTGAATTGATTACAATTCTGGGCAGATGCTGGCAAGTTTTTTAGAAGACATAAAGTGAACATTAGTACTGCTAAAAAGCAATGCTGCCACGTTTTCTATAGACAAGGTTATGTTTCAGTAGCCTTAGGAGTTCAATGAACCCAACTGAAAGTATGTAGTAATGTTCCTTTAAGCCTCTAATACTGAACTAGTAAAAATATAACGTGCACAGGAGCAGGCTGTAAATCCTACAAATCCACTGAACTTTTATGTTAATAAAAACTGTTCTCTTGTATTTGAGTTATAATGAATAATAAAATATAGTTAGAGCATTATATAATTACTAGTTATTAGTTAATCTTTGAAAGGCAATTTCCCATCATTATTAACCTTTAAAAAGGACTATAATGAAAAGCTAATGTCTGACCTGCTAACGAGTACATTATGAGATTCTATTACACTGAATTTCAAGATGTCCATTTTAGAGAAATATAACTGTTGTCTGGCTGATGTTTAGCTGTGATGAATGGAAAGGATCACAGTTTATAAAATGTAATTTTCATGGAAAGGATCACAGTTTATAAAATGTAATTTTCTTACCTAGACAGAACATAAGTACCAAGGATTAGGGCAGCACTATCTACACACACACCGGTAGTATATTTATTAAAATGAGTGAGGCTAATCTATTGGTGTGACTTCAAGGATAAGGGCTCATTCTCATGGATGCAAATACAGGTATATGGGAACAATAAAATACCCCTGTATTATCAGTGCTCCAGCTGCTGCATTTTTGTGTCGATAGGATTGTATGGACACAATACGCATGTAAATGACAATCGCACATGTATGGGCGTAAGTTCCTGGTACTTGCATTTACACATGTATACCTATGTACAGAGTATTCTATCAATACTTTTCTGTTCTTTGGACACAAAAAGCTGGGGCTCCCGGGCACAACAAATACAGGCATTTTTTTTGCCGTATGCCCATACGCCTGTATTTGTGTACATGGGAATAAGCCCTTATAGTACAGATTAACCATAGATCCATAAAGTACTGTTTTTGTGTGCCACAGTGCCCAATTGTATACATTGGTATTGCTAGGGCATGATACCCATAAAAGGCATTCCAAAGCAGCAGAATACTTGGCATCCTAAAGTATTTTTGGGTCCCCTGACAGCAAAGGGTCATAGCACTAAAAGCTGAGTTCTACATAAGCGTAGTAGGAAACGGGGAATAAAAGCAAAAAGAGAAAGAGATTGAAATTGGTAAGAATGAGACTGGAGACAAGACCAGCTACAGTACTTTCTAGGAGCCCTGGTTCTTTTAGGATTCTAGCAATTCCCCAGGTTTTATACTTAAGGAAAAAATGCTGAGTTTATATCTGTGCACACCTTTGTACCATAGTGGGTTGAATTTTCACTTGAATTAGTGAATAATTTGAATTACAACTTTAAGAATGAGCCCCCTTTGGGAAACCCACTGGATTCTAGTGACCCCCTTATACAAACTAGAAGGTCTAATAGCACTGGTAAGATATACCCAAATATGTGGAGGCAATGGTGTTATTTTCCCTTTATTACGCACAAAAGATCATCAAGAACAGCCAGAGCCATAAATAATGTGTTTTCCTAGGGTAAGGTCCAGCTCTTTCAAATTATAGGATTTTGCTTAGCTGACATCCCAAAAAATATACCAGCTATATTCTCCCTGAACTAATTCTTTACTTGGAGCCAACAGTGTTTTAAACATACTTTTCTTGATCTTGCACCACAGGACACAGGGACTTAATTATTCAACTGATGGGGTTATTCAGCTACCTTCAGGTGATTTAATCTATCAAATTTGTAAGACAGCCCTTTAAAGCTCCCCTCTCTCTCGCAGCCTGACTTTTTTTAATGGTACCCTGAGGTGATGGACACTTTCTCTCCACTCTGAGAGAAGTATACCCATTCCTGCTAATTCTATTTAAGATATTTCAAGCAAGTTTTTTTCCCTAATGCTTCTCACATCCACTGCGGCACCTACCTGGATTGGTTTTCTCAATCTCAGAGGCAGAGGCTTGGTGGACCGTACCTGGCCCAGCTGGTAGAAAGATGTGTGGCTGGCCTGTAATGAGCTTAGGGCACTGGGACCTGCATAGGGTACTCTCCTTTGTGTAGTATGTGTAGTTGCCACAGGGTGCTTTACAAGTCCAGGGTTGTGGTTCATTGCAGTGTGGCCCTGTCTCTGAAGATCCTTTTTGGTGGGTTTGCCCATCCAGAGAGCAAAAATTAGATGGGTCATGTCGTCTTTAAGTGACCTCACTGTTGAGTCAGCTGCTGCACTGAAGGTGCTAAGGGATTGTCCCTACACAGGTCACCCCTTCCCCCTGTGCCAAACAATTGGGGTCCAAGCAGTAGGGGGGTTTCTCTGTTCCCCTTGAAATTTGAATTTGGCATCTTTCTTTGGGGCCCATGTGTGGCCTCTCTCTGGGGATGCCTACTATGCCTGCGCATACCATTTTCCTTTCTGGTGGATGCTGTACAGGCCACACAGGCTGTATCTGCTGTTGAGTCTCTGCACTACAGAGGAAGCCCACTGAAACACTGGGTTACTGACACCTACAATGTTGGCTCCCCAGGCATTATCCTCTGTTGTGAGTACTCAGGTCTCTTTCCCTCAGGCAATGGCAGATCATAGGTCTGGGGAGGCATAGGCTTCAAGTTCTAGGGCCACACAGCCTGAGAATGGTTCTGGGGAGGGTTCTACCCTGTTCAGAGAGCAATTTACTACTGTGATGGTGGCATGTATGGGGAAAATGTCTGTACTCTGTCTCCATTCACACCTATATTTTAGGTGCAATTAGGCATTCCTTGCGATTTCCTGATCCAGGTTAGGAGTCATCAACTATCCCTGGACGCATTGATCATGTGTTCAGGGATAGTGATTGATTACCAACCCCATGTAATCGTATCACATACAATGTCATGCTGTTTGCTGGCATTCCACCACTTTCAAAGGCAGTGGCTGTCACCTGCTCTTTAACTTGAATAGGTGACAACTGCTGCTTGTAAATGGCAGATTAGGGATTCCTGCTGCAGGAAATCGCAAGTTCCTGATGCAGGAATCCCTAATGGCACCTAAATTATAGGTGTAAATGGAACTTTAGAGTCCTCAGAGTGCAGGATGCATAATCAGGCCCCGCCTCTCCTTTCCCTTCAGAATCTACCTCTGACACTATCTCTGCCCTTGTGGATGGGTGATTGTTTACATTTGTAGCTGCCTGCATAGGCATTGCAAATTTCACTAGTCTGCATTCCCTCAACATGCACTTTTACAACTGGTGTTGTACAGTGATTGGGATAACCTTGAAAAACTGTTTACTCCTCCTAAACAGTTTGCTCCAAAATACACTGTTGAAGAGGGTTTCTTTAAGAAACAGCCCGTCCCTGTTTTAATCCAGCCAACTCTTGTTTAAAAAGTCCCCGTAGAGGCTCTTCCTGTTTTCATGGACCACGTGAACAACAGGTTAGACGCCCTTTTTTTAAATTTTATATAATCTTTATTTAACATCAAAGACAATTCAAATATTAGGTGGAAATGGAAAGGCAGATTAACAAAACAATATTTCAAGAAAAGACCCCCTCCAATACATAATAACACGTAATTAAAATAATAAAAAAAACTATGAAAAGACAAGTTGTATCCCAATGAAGTGCATTCAATTTACACAAAAGAATTAAAAGGTAAACAGGAAAAAAGAACAAACAAAAAGATGAGAGCAGATAAAGGTATCAATAACTCCTGAATAAAACAAAAAAAAAAAGATTATGAAACTGGTTGGGTGGGAAGTGAACAGCTCCAACAGCCTGTTGGAAAACAGGGATTCACTCTCGAAGAGTAGTGGCAATGTGGAAGATGGTAGCAGTTGTAGGGGAAGGGGACCCTCCTCGGTCCAAGAGAGAGACCCAAGTCTGCAAACTAGCTATCTTGCTCAGGAGAGCAGTAGTGGATCCAAGTAGCCCAAATATTATAGAACTTCTCATATTTACAAGTTGCTATACATTGCTCAGAATCGGTTACATAGTCAGGTTGAAAAAAGACACAAGTCCATCGAGTTCAACCTATAGAGATGAGAAGAAAAAAAAAAGAAAAACCTAAAACAGAATGCTATGCCCACAGTTACTCACTGTTGATCCAGAGGAAGGCAAAAAAATCCTATAAAGCATGGTTCAATTTCCTCCAACGGGGAAAAAAAATTCCTTCCTGATCCCATAAGGCAATCAGATATTCCCTGGATCAACAATCTCTGGTGCTTAATATACCTATAAGAACTCAATATCCAGTTTTATTCTGTGCATTAAGGAATACATCCAGATTTTTTTAAACAGTTACCTGAACTAGCTAGAACTACCTCCTGGGGGAGTCTGTTCCACATTTTCACAGCTCTAACTGTGAAGAATCCTTTCCGTGTGCAAAGGTTAAATCTCTTTTCCTCCAGACGCAACGAGTGCCCCCTTGTCCTTTGCAGTGACATTAAAGTGAATAATTTGGCACCAAGCTCACTATATGGGCCATTTATGTATTTATACATAGTGATCATGTCCCCCCCTAAATCGCCTCTTCTCCAGAGAGAACAAATTCTGGTCTATCATTAACCTGTCGGATCCACTTTGCACTGGAAAGGACCGTGGGGCATTCCAATATCTAGGAATCAACTGTTTTGCTGCGTTAAGGAGGTGAGGTAGGGAGTTAGAAGCCCTTTTTAATGCCTTATTTGCTCTTGCATGCCCATCTATGCAACCTGATGTTGCCACCATAGTGGTGTGTTAGACCTTATCTGTATGGTAAAAGGCTTTGGCTAGGGACCCTAAGTCCATCTTGATGGACCCTCCAGCTCTTAAACGTTGGTCTGCAGAACTTCCTTGCAAGTTGGTCTGCAGAACTTCCTTGCAAGTTGGTCTGCAGAACTTCCTTGCAAGAAGTGCCTTGAACGCATGCACTTTACTACAGAACACCTGTTCAAGGAATCCTTACATACCGCATTTGCCGGCGTATAAGATGACTTTTTATACTTAAAAACATCCCCCGAAAATCGGGGGTCATCTTATACGCCGGTAATACAGTCTGTCAGCCCGCTGGATGTGCGGTAATACTGTATGTACGGTAGCTTCGGCTACATACAGTATACCGCGCCGAGCCAATCACGGCGAGCGATGTATTCTATGAATTAATACAAAGCCTGCTCGGATTGGCAGAGGTTGTGTTCATTAATAGAATACATCGCTCACGTGATTGGCTCAGCGCGGTATACTGTATGTAGCCGATATTACTGTACATACAGTATTACCGCACATCCAGCGGGCTGACAGATTAGCATCCCTGGCGGTCTGAATATTTTATTTATGTTTTTCCTTTTCTGTTCTTTTTTTTTACTTTTAAAATTCCCGCTGGTTCCGCCCCCCTGCGACGCGGACGCTCACAAGAGACGGAAGACTGAGGACACAGTGGGGATCGTGGACAAGGTAAGAGACGATACGCTGTAATCCCGAGTGTGGCTCGGGGGTTTCCGCTTATGGTACTGAAAATTAACCACGAGCCACACTCGGGAATACCGCCAAGGAGGTTAGTGGGTGTATTTAAACATTATTTTGGGCTGTACTCGTCTTATACGACGAGATCTGTTGGTTTACCTCTCTGCTACAGCTTCCATTGACATATCTGACTAAAATAAAACCTAAAACCACGTAGCTACCTCAAAATATAATGTATCAGTCATACAGTATGTATACAAATACTGTACATCCAAAGGCAGCACTGAAAATAAAGTGAGTGTGTGTGTATGTATATATATATATATATATATGTTTGACCAGTCAGTCAAAAATTTCACTAGTCAGCATGACCGGACTATAGCCTTGCAATTCATGTTAAAAAATTTTGGGGACACATAGAGCTTTCTTTTGGTAGTATATACTCACCACTGGAGTTTTTTTTGTTTTTTTTACTATATAATGAAAAAAGTACTGTAAATTTCTAAAAAAAAGTTTCCCTAGGTTATGTTAAAAAAACATTTATTCTTACCTATATTTTTGGTAAAATATAAAAGATGGGGTCACGTCGGGTAAATAGACACCAAACATGTCAAGCTTTAAAATTGTGCACGCCGGCAAAATACGACCACATCGAAAATTGGCCATAGGCGACGCTTTAAATGCTTTTACTGCTCATCAGTTTAGTGTTATCAGAAATGAATGGCCCTAAAATTATTGCTTTCACTCCGACGTTCGCAACGATACGTAACATGCGGCACAATAAGTGCAATCATCGTTTTCGCACATAGACGCACCTGACGCATGTTTGCGTGTGTATGTGGGGGCGGGGGACCTAAGTGAAAGCATAAAAACATTCAAAATACACAATTTTCTTTATTACTCTTTTTTATTTTATTTTTACACTTAACTTTATTGCTATCACATGGGGGACTAAGAAGCCCCCTATGTGATAGTCAATTTATACGGACAGGTCCTCTTTATGGAGACATCAGGGGTCTCCAAGGCCCCTAATGTCACCTAGGGACCCCCAGAGAAGCTGATGAAGCAGAGATCTTTTGGCAATATAGTGTGTGTGTGTGTGTATGTATGTATGTATATGTATGTGTATATATACCGTGTTTCCCCGAAAATAAGACACTGTCTTTTATTTTTTTTGGCCCCAAAAAAACACACTAGGTCTTATTTTCAGGGGATGTCTTATTTTTTTTTTTTAATGTGCAGCAAAATGTACAACAATCCAAAGTTATCTGGTATCACTCCACCTGTCACAGTAACTGGCGCTATAGAGGAATATCGGCTAATGTGGCTCTGCTCCCTCTGCCGCCGCAGCCTTGCTTTCTACAGCGCCGGCTTCCTTTGCCACCAGGGACAGCGGTACCAGCGGTGCAGCAGTGGGGACATCAGACAGTGGACAGCGCAATAAAGTACGGTACCATTTACCGGTACACATTACAGTACAGTACCATTACATTAAGCAGTGCCTTCGGGGGGACAGCAGTTGGTGAAGTTTGGTACTGGAGTGCTCCCTGTCACTGCGCTGTCTGGAGGGAGTCCTCTGTCATCCAATTAATACAGTATGTTCCTGCAGGCCGATACCATTTCTCCTGCAAGTTCCCCCTCACATGCTACCACCAAACTAGGTCTTATTTTCGGGGTAGGTCTTATATTACAGGAATCTTATAAAATAGTGCTAGGTCTTACTTTCGGGGTAGGTCTTATTTTCGGGGAAACAGGGTTTGTGTGTATA
>NW_017306945.1:240465-242507 GCF_000935625.1 Nanorana parkeri | reverse complement strand
AATTTATTTAGGGATGCACTGATACCATTATTTAAAGACCAATTTCAAAATTTCAAGTACTTTCCCTCGCCGATACCAATTACCAATACCTTTTCATAAAGGGAAATGTAAAGTTTTTTTCTAAAACAATACAGGCTAATTATTTTAAGCCAGTTTCTTTATAATTATGAAGAACTGAAACTCAGTCCATGATTATACTGCAATGAAGAATGGCAACCGGCTCACTTGGGCTGTGTGCTATCTCACCAGGGCTGCAATTGGGTCTCACCAGGGCTGCATGCACTAGGGCTGTGTTTGGATCTCACCTCTACTACTTTTGGTGTCACCAGGGCTCCGTTTGGGTCTCACCAGGGCTGCATGTGGGACTCTCCAGGGCTGTACTGGTGGGTGCCAGGCTCTCTAGGGCTGCGTTCATGTTTCACAGGGCTGTGTTTGCATCTCACCAGGACTGCATTTGCGTTTTACCAGAGCTGCGTTTGGGTGTCACCAGGGTAGCGTTTTTGGGTCTCACTGGGGATGCATGTAGGTCTCACGGGGGCTGCGTTTGGGTCTCACCAGGACTGCATGTGAGGCTCTCCAGGGCTGTACTGGCGGGTGCCGGGCTCTCCAGGGCTGTGTTTATGTCTCATAGGGCTGCGTTTGGGTCTCACCAGGGCTGCATGCAGGTCTCACTAGGGGTGCGTTTGCGTCTCACCAGGGTTGCGCTTTTGGGTCTCACGGGGGCTGCGTTTGGGTCTCACCAGGGCTGCATGTGAGGCTCTCCAGGACTGTACTGGCGGGTGCGAAGCTCTCCAGGGCTGTGTTTACGTCTCATAGGGCTCCGTTTGGGTCTCACCCAGGGCCGCATGCAGGTCTCACTAGGGGTGCGTTTGCGTCTCACCAGGGTTGCGTTTTTGGGTCTCATCTGGGCAGCATGCAGGTCTCACCAGGGCTGTGTTTGTGTCTCACCACGGCTGCATGTGGGGCTCTCCAGGGCTGTACTGGCAGGTGCCGGGCTCTCCAGGTCGGTACTGGCAGGTGCCGGGCTCTCCAGGGCTGCGTTCACATCTCACAGGGCTGCATCCAGGTCTCACCAGGGCTGTGTTTGGGTGTCGTCAGGGCTTCATGTGGGGTGGGCACCGAGCTCTCCAGACCTGTACGGGCAGGTGTGTGGCTGTCCAGGGCTATGCTGGTCTCAGGAAGGAGAAGATGTGAAACAGGACCGGCACTCAGGGCCGGTGCAAGGATCTTTGCCAACTCAGGCGAAGGTGCATTTTTCCGCCCCCTCCCCCGCATACAGCGGCGCAGCGCAGAATACCAGCAGCTATAGAGGAATACAACACATGCCAGCAATAGTACACTATACTATAATGTATTACTGCTGGGATCTGATGTCTTCCTCTATAGATGGCGTTATTCTGCATTGCGCTGTATAATGTACTATTGCTGGGATTTGTAGTCCTCTGTAACTGCTGGTATTCTGCATTGCGTTGTATATAATGTACTATTGCTGGGATTTGTAGTCCTCTATAGCTGGTGGTATTCTCCATTGCACTGTATAATGATTATACTGCACAATGCAGATTACCACTGACCAGTTATAGAGGAACTACAAATCCCAGCAATAATACATTATACACCGCAATGGAGAATACCACCAGCCATAGAGGAACAACAAATCCCAGCAATAATATATTAACCAGCCTGTATAATGTATTATTGCTGGGATTTGTAGTCATCTATAGCTGGTGGTATTCTCCATTGCACTGTATAATGATTATACTGCGCAATGCAGATTACCACTGACCAGTTATAGAGGAACTACAAATCCCAGCAATAATACATTATACACCGCAATGGAGAATACCACCAGCCATAGAGGAACAACAAATCCCAGCAATAATATATTAACCAGCCTGTATAATGTATTATTGCTGGGATTTGTAGTCATCTATAGCTGGTGGTATTCTCCATTGCACTGTATAATGATTATACTGCGCAATGCAGATTACCACTGACCAGTTATAGAGGAACTACAAATCCCAGCAATAATACATTATACA